>NW_008673053.1:10278-41904 GCF_000695815.1 Acanthisitta chloris
TTCATTTAGTAATAAAAGGAGATTAGATTGGAAATATTTAGGGATGATCAGTCTTACAGGCATGGCTGAAAATGGGAAGGAAAGAAATTACATGGTGCTGAGACAGCAACATAATTTGACGGTGGCGGGTCCTAAAGTATACTATGATATTTTGTAATTACTTGCAAACGCTCACTGTTTGCATTGCATGGATTATGTTGGGATCTCTAAAGGGGAACTATTGCATAAAGCAGTTGCTATCTCCTAGAAGGGGTTATGAACCTTCTGAATGTTTTGCTGCTCAAATATGCCCTAGAAATGTGTACCATGTTGGAGGAGAGGACTGTCTTCTCCTACAGCAGAGAGAGAAATCCATCGCTCACGATCAGGGCTATCAGTGATGATAGAGGGGCTGGACAAAAAGTGTCCTGCAGCTTGACCTACATCTGTAGTGCAGATAGTCCTCTGTGTCAATCCTTGCAAGTAGTAGAATGCACTCTTAATCCCCCATGATCTCTGAATATTTTTACAGCATAACCAATATGGGGAAGTGGAGGAGCAAACTGGGCAGGGGGTAGGCAGGGGATTGTGGCAGATTGTGGAATTAAAAGCTAGGCTTCTGAATGTTAAAGAGAGAATCTGCTCCTTTTTGCCTCTTTGAGCCCCAAACTACTTGTGTGTCAGATGAACATGAAGGTCCCTTTTCTGAGCTATGCCATTGTTTAAGTACATATGTGTATTGTATGAAAAAACTGATAGCAAATGTGTAAAATGACTATAAAATGTGAGAGTTTGTGTGTGTTCTCATGGTCTGTAACCTCTGCCTCCCTTGCAAACTCTCCTGTAGGCTTTGCAAGGGTTAGATGAATTTGCCACTGAGCAGAAATCTCTTCCAGAGCTTTTATCTTTTAAATGACCTATTGCAACACTCTCCCTTTGCCTGTGCACAATGGATTTTTATGAAGCCCTGTCAAATCTCCTAATCATGTTTTGGTCTTATGGTGCAGTTTATTTTTATCCCAAAACCCAGCTCCAAATTTGCCAAAGAAAACACTGGGCACTATAGAAAGACCATTTTTAATTGAAGCTGTTTGGAGAAGCCTGTTAGGAAAGTAAAAAACGTAAAAGAAAAGGAAAAAAAAGGCAATGTGTTTTTCATATCTTACATATATGTTAAAAAAATCTTTTATGCTCTGATTAGAGACTAAGTGGACCCTTGAAACCACAGTCTCTTTCCTTATTGAAATTTTATATCTCTCAGTTAATAAGGGCCATGAAAGTGCTGGAATTTTTATTTAAAGGCCAATGTGAGCATTATAATAAGATCTTTTCAGACATAACTAAGAAATGCTGCTAAACGAGACTTTCCAAGCTGATACAAGAGAAAGGAGATAGTATATTTATCTTGGGCATCTGCAGCTGTCTGTTACCATAGCTTGTGAGTTCTCCACAATCATTATCCGTCTGCAGTGCTCAGAGATAAGCTTGTGGAGGCACTGTGAGATGGGTCTTGATTGCTGTAGAAGCATTTGGGTGGCAAACTCCCTTCGAGTATTTGGGTACAAGTTATTTGTGTAAAATCTCACAAGGACACACAAACCTGCAGCTTGAACTAACATACCCAAGTTCCCATTTAGTGTCCTTGATTGCACACCAGTTCTTTCCCCCTAGTTCAGTTCACTGTTGCTCTGTATAAGCTTCATTTAGGTGCACTGGGTGTATGGGGAAATAGGGATTATGGCCTGACCCAGCAGCAGTTAGTTTGTGTACCCCATGTTGGCTGTGCACTGTTGCTCGAGCACTATTGGATTTGGGTATGATTCCTCTGGATTAGAGCAGATTTCAGTTACAGTTGTGCTCTTGGAAAGAATGATCTCGAGAGCGTGTGCTGGATTTACATGCTCTTTTTACAGAATTGTGCTCCTGTCTGAGGTTCCTCATTGACATTTACATGGTGAGCAATGTCAGTTTAATCTGTGGAGCATGATACTTACACATACAGTGTAGTGCAGACATTTTCTTTAGACTATCTGATTATGATATGTCAAGCTCCTAAAAACTGCACCATTTCTCTTTCCACTGACTTTGTGTTTACCACAAAGAAGAACAGATTTTCCTGATGAGACACATTTCCAATCAATGGTGCCTAAAATGTTTAATTCTGCCAATCTCATTTAAAGACTTTTGCTCTTGTCTCATCTCATGTTGCCATTTGTCCCTCACCCAAACCATTTTGTGCAGTAACATGCAACTCTGGAGGCTATAAAGTCTTTAGCAGTGCTTTCAGTCCCTGGCATAGTTCTGTGCTCTGGTTTGTGCCTCCTACCAGCACAGTGATTAAAATATGTTTTCATTCTTTATTAATGTATCATCTTTCTACTGCATCATCTGAGATTAATGTCTGTATAGCTCCAGATGTTATACTTGCCTTTTCGAATACTGATACAGGACCATAACTTCTCTACTTTCAGAACAAAAGCAAAATCTGTTAACAAAGCTCACTGATGTTCTGCAAATGCAGCTCTTTGTGCCTTACAAATGGAGAAACTGAACCTTTGTGTACGTGTTGGCTTCAGGCTTAAGCTGACATATTTTCATTTATCTTAGCATATTAAAAATCACACTTTTAGTTAAACTGGTTCAAGCTGGCCACGTAGAGAAGGCCAGAGACAGAGCACACTGAATGACTGTCTTAAAACTGGGCAAAAATGATGACTTTATCCTGTAGTGGCTGAATGGCTCCAGCTGGCTTTTGTTGTACCATACAAGAAACCTCTGTCTGAGCAGTGTCAGGATTAACAGCCTGGCTGGTTTATTCCCTTCCTCAGAATGCTACTCCATCTGACTTCCTGGATACTATGAAAATTCCTATAAAATCATATGTGAAAAGGTAAGATTCACAAAGAATAGCTCACCACAATAGGCATATTTTTGCAAGGCAGGGAAATTCTTAAGAAGAAGAAAAAAAAAGAAAAAAGTTATTTATCACAGAGTCAACCAAGGGAGGCTAAGAAATACAGGAAGGAAGGAAATGCAGAATTGGTTTTGGAGCAAGTGCTTTTCAAGGTCTCTTCCATAAGATGGCAGCAGCTTATTTTGTGAACTGGACTGGGAGTCTAATGTGAAAAGGTATCTGCTGGAAGCTCTACAAAACAGCCATTCAGTCTTAGGCTTTAAATCTATTTGCTTGGTACACATCCCTTATCATTGTCCCAGTATAGATCAGTTGTGAAGCTTATGTTATGTGCAAAACCTTTTCCTGTTGTTTGGTACAGTGGTGATTTTATTTTTTTCTAAATATGGGCACAGATGCTAAGAGGCAAACACACCAAGAGAGTTCTTAGTATCAAATGACACTTCTGCATTTGTAAGGGTTTAGTGTGCAGGATGTGGGGAGAGTGACAGGGTTGTTTGACTTAGGTTGTTATTTTTTTTAAGTGTTTCACTTTGTGCAGTTAGATTGTTAATAACTGCCCAAAGCAACTGGAGTTCTGTGAACAGAAGTAAAAGAACAGTTGAGATTTTCCCTCCTCAAAGGAATGGAGGTTGGTTTCATGGCACTGAACTGTTTCAGGGGAATCAGACACTCGTTTTCTTTTTAAGACGAAGATTGTGAAGAGAGGGGATTTTTTTTTTTCTTTTTCCTAGCAGAAAACAGAGAAAGGAAAAACATTTGGGAAGAACTGTTCTCCGAAGTCTTACGACATAAAGGATTTTCTATTTCAGCTATTTTCACTTTCCCTTCTAAATGTTTTCCACATTTTCAGTGACACCCGCAGTTGTATGTGGATGTCGTGGTTTATGTGGAATATATTTATGCAGTTTGACTGTCTCCTGTTCTTTCATGCATTTTTCTCTGCAGATGAGTGTCAGACATTTACCCTGTTAGTACCAAGTAAAACTACAGTGTTACCCACTAATAGAATATTCTATTTACACGCAACTTATGAATAATTTTCTCAGTGTTTGTACTTATTCTGAATAGCTGCATAACATGGGATGAGTGAAAAGCAGCCTGTTTTTTCTCTCCCTGGTGCTTACACTTAGTGGCTAATGTTAGTCATCTGTTTTGATTTCCTGTGGTCCATTAGTATCCAATCTATCAAGTGCACAGGAGTCACAGTAACAAAGCTGTAAACTTGAAGAGTGGAAGGAATAAGACTGTGGTATTTGCCTTCCTTTAATTATTAAATTAAATAGTTTAAGTTCCATGATTCTGATTTCTGTGTGATGATGTCCTGTTGCAGTACAGCCCAAATGGAATCCATCATGAGCCAGTTCTGACAGTGCTTCCCTGCCCTCTAGTTCATGCTCTGCCTTGGTGAGGATCCCAAGGCTGGATCTTGTCTGGAAGTGAATGGGCCGAACATGGCAAGTGTGAGTGGTTTCCACAGGCATGCTGGGAAAGAGATGTGCCCAAATTAGTAGTGACAGGAGTCTGATAGCTTTAGTCCTGGAGGAAAACTTGGATGGTTAGAGGCCAAGAGCACCTCTTTCTTTAACTATTGGACAGGCCTGCTTTTCCACAGGAAACATCAACTGAGATGAGTTTCTCTCAACTGTGCCCCAAGTTGAACTAGGAAAAGAAGGATTTTGAACTCACAAATTTTGGCCAGTGGTGAAGTTTAAAGTCTTCAAAGAAGTTATGTTTGGCAAGAAATGCAGTCTTTTAAGGGGTCACTTCATTGTTACTGGTGTGCAGTGTATGTGCTGCCTGATTTATACCAAGGAGACTCCTGGAATGTGTGTCCTGGTGACTCTTTCTTTCTTTCCAATTAACTTTAGAGAAATAAAAAGAGAGATGAAAGCAAGTTATTTGAATAATATTTAAAATGTATTTATTCTAGAAAGGTTCACATTCTTTCCAAGAGTCCACTTTTCTTTCGCTTTCGGAATGGAGTCTTTTTCATCTCAAATTATTTGCATTGTGATAGCATCCAGAGACCCTGGTCAGAATGGCTCCAGAGGGCTTGGGGAAACAAAATGGTGAAATGAAAAGTAATGAGAGTAGTTCGAAGTGTATGTGGAACACTGGGTGTGCAGAATTGGCTTGTGGCACTGAGCATAGGAACAGATCAACACAGAGCTGGAGCCTGGATGTGAAGGACCAAGTTCAAAGTAAAGTGCCTGGTGTATTCAGTTTGGCTGAGGAATGGCCCAGTATGTAGCTGAGTGTTAGCCTAAGGATTGGGCTTTCTGTGGCCACATAAAATGCTTTTGCTTTTCTTTCCTGCAAAGTTTTGTTACAGAACAAGTTAATGGCAATAATTTTGGTTAGAAACTAATTCCTTGGAGCAAATAGCTTTAAGTCAATTGAGTATCAGATGTTGCCACATATTACATTGTTTTGGTGTTTAGCCACAAATAACTCATGACAATATTTTTTGTGTTATAATACACCATAATTTACTTCTAGCAAGCATGTAATTCCTGAGAGAGAGAGAGAGAGGCATTTGGCCTATATGTTCTTTGGTCCATTCTATATTGAATCCAACACAATGGGTGCAGCTGAATGATTTAATGTCACCCTGAAAGAATTCACACAGGCTGCTGAAAAAGAAAACAGGCCATGGAAATAAATTGTAACTAAATGTGTTCTTAAATATAGGGCTACACTGCACATGGAGCATGTATAATGCTGCCCCCTGCTGACCTTTTTCAACAGTCTCAAAGCCTTAACCTCCTGTGGGATAAGAAAAAAAAAGCATCCACTAGGGTACATTCCACTAAACAGTAAATTCTGTGAAATGCTCCTTTCATGTCAGACAGGTGGAAGTTCAGGATTCCAGTCCAGTTCAGGAGAAATGCAAGATTCGTACCAAGTATGAAGGTATTTTGTTTATTGGCACAATGGTTTAAGTAAAAGCAAGAAATTCAATAAATCCGTTGGTCCCCCTACTAGATGAAGATAACTTGGGGAAATTTCAAGTCTGCTGGGTCTCAAAGCAGTTTGCTAGTTCAGTGGCTATTCCTAGGCTGGGTGAAAAAAAAAAAGTCATGGAGCTGATCAATAACTTTCAAATAGGTTGGTCTGCAGTGGTATATGCCAGCGCTGGCACTTGGGACAAATATACACATGGTCAGATCCTGACATGACACTAGCACTAGGTGCTGCTTTGTTACAACAAAACCAATAGAAATTCAGTGTTTCATTCCATAAACCCAATTATCTGCACAACACGTAAAGGGTTGATGCTTGTTTCATTAGAGTAAAGAAAACTATTGTTTACACAGTCACCTGTGGCTTGCACCACTTTCAGCAAACTGGCTTTGTTCTGATTTTGGAAATGTTGTGTTTTAAAATTGTCAGTATTCAACTCGGAGAGGCTATTTACCTTTTATTTACTGGGGAAACCATGTCATTCCTTGCATTAGGTTGTTCATTAATTCTGCTCTGTTTTAACTATGTTCAGAAAAATTACGTGCCAGGTATTTCAATGTATTTTAGATGATTTATTTTATTATATTTCTAGCTTATTTTATTTAAAATTATACTTGAAAGCTTTCCTGAATGTGGGCCTAAATAAATCATTTTTATTTCAAGAACAATGGAAGTAACTTCAACCAATACACAGAAGGATATTGCTGAGCAGGAGTAATGCTTGCTACATGGCTTCGTATGCTGTTCTTGAAATAGTACCTATGGCAACTGTAAATCAGATTTCTTTTTGGTACAATTGTCCCCAGTGCTGCAATAGGATCTGCCTGTTAGGAAGCTTACAGCCCTCAAATCCCACTGAGCTCAGGGGGACTTTGTGTGAACTTGAGGATTTGCACCAGGGTGAACTTTGTTGCAAAGTGGAGGCTGTGGTGTTGAAAAACGGAGTGACAAGATGGAGTTAAGAAAATGCAAGTCTTCTTGTAGCATCTCCTGCCTAGGGCAATGACATCTTTATGGCTGCAAGGGTTTAAGCAGGTTCATAGAACCATAGAATTACAGAATTTTAGAGGTTGGAATGGACCTTACAGATCATCTAGTCCCAACCCCCTGCCATGGGTATGAACACCTCCGCGCTAGACCAGGTTGCTCAAGGCCTCATCCAGCCTGGCTTTGAACACTGCAATGTGCAAATAAACTCTGGCACACCTGCAGTTTAGTAGTATTCTAATATTTACTTACAAAGTGGCCTAACGAGGCAAAGCAAACAGAAGTTTTCCTTAGTCTGGTGGGTTGGTACAGGCTTAGCATGCCCGTCCTTGAAGAAACTGGTACCAATAAAATGCATACCAGTAAGAAGCCGATTTATGTACCAGAAATGACTACATGTGTTACATAATTAGAATACCTGCCCCAACTTCTGAAACCTATCGCTGCTAGGCCTGCTTTTAATCTAGCATCATCTCTTCAGCTTACAAGATGAAATGTAGCTGGGAAGCATTATGAGAACCAGATGGAGAGCCTGGCTGGAGGGCTGGCAGAGATGGAGACTACCTTGGCCCACTCCGAGCCGAGTGTGCTGTGTACCTTCGAATGATACCTTAATCCATGATAAAGACAGACAGCTCACTTTTCCAAAATCAAAACCATATTCATCAATGGTAGCCTCTTTCCAACACAGGCTACTGCTCAGAGAGATGCAGTCTGGAACAGCTTGATACAGGCAGAACTAGACGACTACACATGGATAAGATAAAATCAGTCAGCTACCTAATAAATAAATTTGAAAGATGTTGTAAGATGATACAAATTCAAGTACTAACTTGATTTATTATCCCAGAGGGATGTTTGCTCCACCTTTCAGTCACTGAATCCTGATTTATGATACACATTTTTAGGCTTGACTTTTTCCCCCCTCCCCATTTTAAGAAAGAAAACCTTTAAAATGTAGTTAGTTGACCTAGTGCTCTCTGTCCAGCTAGCTTCATGCTGCTTAAATTAATACAACTCATTCAAAAGTGTAGTTGAATGGATGGGCTTTTAAGTCAGCAAGGATTCAGTTTTGGTAACTAAATGTTATTCCTACATGGTAAAATACCAGTAGAAGTAAAGTCAACAAACTCTAAAGGCAAATATATTAAAGAATTCTTATGCATCATGATTTTCCTCTTGCCATCGAGGGAAAAGATTGTATTTTATACAGGAACTGAGATGTTTCCTTTACTGTAGTCCTGTGTGGATTTAACTAAAGCAGCAACTAAGAGAAACAAGAGTTTCATAAAGAAAGCCTTGTTGATAATTATAGAGTGGTTGTAAGCATATGTTCATAGCCTTTATTTTTCTTGTTCAGAACTTCATTATGGATCTTTACCTTTCAAATGACTCTTGATACTTTGCATGTGTGAGACAGATTTTAGGTAAATAAACATAACTTATTATTTTGGGACAATGCTTCAAATATATATTTTAAAGGGCGTGTTCTTTGTTCGACCACATAAAACTCCTATAAATCTATCAGCTAACTATTTTAGACCAGATAATCAGATTGTAAATAGGATAGGATGAAGCTAAAGGGAGAAATAAATACTGTTTCTAGTAAACAGCTCTAGTTCTAGCAAGTTGCCCATACATGATGCTGGTATAAATTGTGAATTGATGGTTAAAGGTTTTCATCGTGTTTGAAGTTAGAAAATTAACCACAAAAACATAAGAAGTTCTATTCATTTGCTAAATCACAGGCTGTATTTGTGTTTGCAGAAAAGTAAGAATCTTTGACAGCTGTCTTTTGAACAGCATGATGTGTTTATCATCTGCATATTCCATCAGGAGCAGAAATTGATTGAGGAAAATATGAAACTTAGTTTACTAAGTTCTGTCTACAAAGATAAAGTATGGTTTTGGCTAGGATTTTGCCTGTTTCTTTTTTAATACCTCTTGAACTCCAATGGTGTAATTTTTATAGCCCTGCACATGTGAACAACTTGGTGGTACTAGTAACCTTCAAAAGTAAGGCATTCATTGATCTGGAAGGAAAACTTTATGTAACCTCTCTTCTTTCCAGGTAATGTTCTCCTTGGCAAACAATTTGTGTTAAATTCACAGTGCCCTCAGCACTATGATTGATACAAGCCAGTACACTGTGTTATATACCACAGTGTTCAAACCATTATGTGTGTTAGTGAATTAGTTTCACAAACCATTGATTCAAGAGGCTGTGGACTTCAGAACAGCACGTTTTGAAACTCTAAAAGCTTAACAAAAGACCCTCAATCCACCAGAAGAGTGGGTCTTACAGGCACAGTTTGCAGTGCTGCTGCCTTCAGCATTTGATGGATATCCAGATATAACCATCATAGTTTTCTCTTCACTGCAATTTATTAGGTCCACATTTTTCTGGAACTGTTAGCAAAATTAATCATAGATTTCAGAGCACCAGGCCTTAAGCTGTATTGCCTCTGTTTTGAACTGGTAGTATCTCCATTTGCATATGACACCATGAATTTCTTTGATTTATTCTTTTAGTCAAGGAAGGAGAAAAACATTCAAAGCCTACTGTAGGTTATGACAAATAAAATTACTGATTCCTTATATTTGAAAAGCCAAGTACCCTTAGTCAAGCTGGTTCAGATTTGTTCACTCCAGAGGTGTTATGCTGCTCCTTATTCATGCTTCATTTGAGATTCCAACCATTTAAAGAAAGTTATCCTACTAGTATATACAATCCATTTATTTTATTGCACATACTTCGTTATTTAATGCCACCCAGAGTTTTCAAGGTGGCTTAGAATATAAGTAAAAGGGCAGGGCAACATCAGCTATTAACATCTACAACTTAAACCAGACCCGATAGAGTAAAGGGAAAAACATTAATCACAAGCTGATTGTGTGCCAACAGTGGAACTTGCCCTTGCATGGTAAGACACATCCGACAGGCTGATAGAGCTTTGTTTTGGTCTGACTCCTCAGAATGCCTCGAGCAGCAGCTCATCTTCTGGTAATGCTGCACTGAGAAAGGTGGCAGAGCAGCATCTGCAAGGGTAGCTCAGACCCAAACTCAGTGATGGACAGGAGGGAGGGAGGGATGATGTCCTGTGACAGAAGATTTAACAATGGGGAGAGGCACAGTCTTGGGAGTAAGTTACACTTAAACCTGAGGCAGTACAGCCAGGGGAGCTGTGAACGCCGTTGGCTGTGGAGACTCTAGGGGCCAGAGCTAAAAACAATCTAATGTTTTATTTGTAGCTGTACTGCCTGTGCCTCAAAGGGGTGTTTTGCATGGCTAAGGCAATGCTGAAAGCAGGAGATGGTAAGGATGCGAGTTAACAGTCTCCTCTGTGTCTGAGTCAATGTTTTTTGCCTGTCATTTGCTTCATATACAATATGTTTCAGTACAAAGAACCCAGCTAGAGTGAATTGTTCCACAAAGATGAAAGCTAAGCTTTTCACCATCTAATCAATGTTTCCTGAAGAGATGCCAATATCTCCTGAGAAGAATTATGATCTTTCTGCCATAAATTATGTCATTACTGACCTTAAACCTTCCCTGCCCAAATGTCCTCTCTCCCAATGAGTGGCATTTAGAACACGAATATTAGCATTTAGGACAAGGACAGTGTGTGCTACAAAGCACATACTTGGGTGCTCTGGAGATAATAATCTGAGTTACTCATGATGACAATTTTTAGGAAATTCAGAATGCCTCAGTACATATGCCAGATTCCTGGACTTTGACCAAGAGAGTATTACAAATACTAAACATCGGTATCATTGCTGTCCACTGTAGCGAACTACCAACTTGGATGTAGATTAGTTTGTGCACTTGTATTGCACCCAGACATATACAAAGTTTAGATTTCTCTTGAAAACACTTGGTGTTTTGTTAACTAACTAAATGATTAAATATATAATCTTTCAGCAGCTGGCAGAACAGCATCTAGTTCTCGTTACCCTCTTTGTTTCTCTCCACCCTTTGGCTCTCAGCATAATTGAAGACAACTGCTCTGGCCACTCAGCTCAGCATCTGCAAGATGAAGTTATACATCTTCCAGATGTGGCACCCAATTGCCAGCACTTTTCCTACCCTGTGGTATGCTTTGGGCCTCTGCTTTGGCCTCAGAGCTGTCTACCTGTCTCTGAGTCTAATGCTGCTGCTCTTTTAGCTGTGGTCCATAGTACTGTGTTGTTGTGATACTATGGAAAGGGAAAAGAATGGAGAATGCTGTGAGAGACTATTACATGGAGCTAAGAGTAAGCTCATTTTGCTTGCAAACATATCCAGAGCAATCTAGTTATTTCAGAGCTCATGTCCAGTTTTTTTTTTTCTGTGACATAAATGTGAGCAGAAGAGCACTCTCTGCTATCATGCCACGGTTCAGAGTATCTGGGTATTTCTGTAAGTGCAGCAGCCAATTTTCGATTTTATTTTAAGTAGAATGGCATTACCAGAAAATTGTTATTGTTAACATTTGCATAGAGCAAGTTAACTCTTTTAAGTGGCTTCATGCCATTAAGTAGGAATGTAACCACTCCACTATAGCAGTTTGTTCACAGAGAGGAAAAATAACTCTTCAAACCCCTGGCATCAGTTCCACATTAGAGCTAAATTACTGTAGCAGATTGAAATGACAAGACTCACATTTTTAAATGAGCATGTAAACGAGGCATGTGCCCAGACTGGCATGGGACAGGAATCCTAATTTGCGCATATGCCTTGGGATTTGTGCACACACACAAAAAGAATTAAAAAATAATCTGGCAAAGAGTACATAATACAAGACTGAAGGGATGAGTTTAACGTTTTTTACACCAGTAGTGTGTGAGAAGATCATAGCAGGCTTTCAATATCCAGTGTTTTCTCTAGTAGGCAAGGAAGTACCAGGACAGCTCACCCCAAATGCCCAAGGAAGCCTGTTATGTCATGTATATATAGTGTGTAATGTAGAGTATTTATACATAAATATGCTCTAGATGCCTCTCAAATGTCTTTTTTAGCCTTGTAGATTCAATGCAAGAGACTAGACAGCCTGTGTTTGTCAGACAGGTCCTCTTCTGTCTCAGCAGATGGAACATGGGATGTCATTTTGTCCTGTCAGCGCAATACAAAAATTGAAACATTTCTTGTTCTGTGTTTCAGGTGATGTATCCAGTAGCATTGCTTTATGAACAGCTCTTTAGGGGACTGTTAGATACAGGCAGCCCCACTGCTCTTCCCTGCATGCTCAGTGAGAGAAGAGGGGTAGCCTCAGCCAGGCCAAGGGCAGCTGGGCTGAGACAAGCTGTGCCCAGTTGTGGCATCTTGCTGCATGCTGGGGAGGTTTCTTTGTGACTTGCAAATTCAGGCTTTGTAAAGTCATTCTATTTGCCAGCCATGAAGAAACCACCTGTTTGAATGGTAGAGCTCTGGTTGTCCTGGAGCACTGGGTGCATGGCAGGGCACAGTGACAGCTAAGGCTGGATAATCAAAGAGGTTGAGCCTGGTGCTTGTGCCCTGCTGCCACCACAGCCAACCTCAGCTGCAATCAGTGTAGCACTTAGTGGGGCTGCAAGGCCAGTGCTGAGGCTGGCTGTATGGCAGCAATATCTTGTTTCCACTCTGCTTTCATATAATTGTTTTATATATCTGAAACTTTGATAACTGGCCAAGTTGAAAGCTTACTTTAAGGTGAAATCCATGTATTTCTCAATGAAAAGCTTGTGTTTTGGTAGTTCACTAACATCAGGCTGTCTTAAAGCATTATGCCTTATTGTTATGGTAGCTGACTTTCAACTATGATGGCACTGTGAAATAATTGTTTGTTTGATTTAGTAGAAAACTATGAATAGAGGGTGGGGGCTCCATCAATCTGTATCTAAGCACAGATGGAGTGGCTGACCCTGATCCAAAGACCTTTCAGTTGAGCAAATTCAAGAGCTGCACTTGGCTGCTAAAATCCAGCTTGTGTCTCATACTTGTGCCTTTTTAAAAATTCTATTTTGAGGAAATCTGCAGAGAAAGTGTTTGCTGTTGGTCATGTGTATATGTATATATTCACTCCAGCCCAATTGCTGGCAGTGTTACTATGCACCAAATAGTCACTTTTTTAAAAAGCTGCTTTTAAAGATGATATTAGCAACAACAAAAAAAAAAAAAATAGAAAAAACCACACCACAACCAAAACCCCATATAAAAAATCACAGTGTGGCTTTTCCAATAACATATTGAATTTGTAATTCTGCAGTGTTGTCTCTGAGCCATTAATGAAATCCATATTGCAGGGATGGCCTTGAAGTAATGGAGTAAGGAAAAAGCAGCTGTATTTGCTATCGTGCTGCTCTGTGTTTTTCATTATGTTCTCTCCATTTTTGTTTTGTGGTATATTTTCTGGAGCAAACAACCTCCCTGGGAATGGTGTGCTGCAGGGAGCAGGCTGAATTCCTGGTGCTGGCTCTCCAAGATGTGTCAGATGTAACGCTGCAACCTGTTAAGTAAAGCACCAAGGTGCTCATAAAGGAGGAAGAGCATTTTCTGTGGGTGAAAGTTCTGGCACAAGTATTAGACTGAACGACTGTGAGTATATTACTGAAAAACCCAACAGCAAGATACTGCCAGAGTTAGCATAATGATCCAAGCACTTTACACAGCTGATGACCAGGACAGGTTTATCCCCTCTCAAAATTGCACATTGGAATAATATTAGCTAACTGTCTGTAGCCTAGCTGGGGTGTCTCCTCCCAGACACATAATTGGTACTGTCACTTCTCATGCTGTATGGTATGCAAAGCTGATGCCTATGAATTTTGCCCATATGTTTTTTAAGAGCACTGGACACAGACAGCCTTGAATTCTGAACAAATAGTGATGGCTCAATTAATAATGGACTGAAAAAGCACAAAATTAAAGCATGTGTTAGAGTGCATGCATTAGCAAGATGTTTTTTCAACAAGCTGTCAGATAGCATATGTAAGAAAAGTAAAGCTACTATGGTAGAGACAAAGAGGTTCCACCTAGAAAACTAAAGCCCAACTCATCTTTGATCAGGTTTGCAAAACTGAATTCACTTTGCTTTTTCCTTGCTTCATGCAGTCAGTGAGACAGTGTCTGTTTATAGACATAGTGGTGGAGCAGAAGGTTGGAGCTCATGTGGATGAAAAGAGAAGGGTTTAATCCCATTCAGCTCTCTTTAAGATGCAAGCAAATCTTCCCCCTAATGAAAGTCCACAAAACTGCAATAGAAATATTAGACACTGGCTACATTTTTAAAGGATCAAAATAATACAGGCACATCGCTGCTTGATTTCTGGCTTCCTAGTAACTGTTTTCTCCCAACCTGAATCTGCACCTTGGTAATGCAAAATGTTTTACTTCATATTGAAGTAAGAGTGTTTATTTATGCAGCTTCATTTCCAATAAAAGCTATGCTTTACACTGCATTATACAGAATGACAGTGGTGCTCTGAATTGCAAGGTCACGCTATAGATCATATTTGCTCTGCCAAACACCCAGTAAGGAATTCTGGAGTAAGCAGAGCCAGAAACAATACAGGTTAGAAAAATGTTTGGGTTATTTAGTGAAAGAAGAAAGAGTTTGACTTATTAAGGAGGCTTTTCCTACCGTATTCATTCTGGGTCCACGTCCTGGAAAGAAAGTTTGAGGTGGAACTTCCTGTTTTTGACCCTAATCTGTCCTCAGAGCCTGATGTGTCTTCCTTTAAACTGAGCAGTATTGGGTGTGTTTGAAGATCTAACTAGCAGTTTATGCTCTGAACTGTTACATTACCAGACTCTTGCCTTTTTCCATTGTGTCTGTGTGGCTACGTGTCTGATGAAAGATGGAGAAGTCTCATCCTCTGCACATATATTAGGTGTGTGCTTATTGTGCAGCTGAAAGTAGTAGTAGCTAAGTAATAAGAATGCTTTATTCCAGGTGTTTTCAAGGGTACTTTTTCCTCCAGAAGAAAAATTTACCCTAGGACAGAGAGGGCAACAGAGGTAATACTGCACAATGCAACCATTGCATGTGTTTGTGCATTTTCTGTGTACTGAAAGCAGTTTGAAGATAACCTAGCAGTTGTCTAGAAAGCCAAGAAATGCCAAAGCCAGTGTGGCAAATAGCTTCTGTTTAGGAGGAGTACAGTTTTCAGGCTCTATTTCAGATGTGGGACAAGAGAAGCAGCACTAATTGTGAAAGTGGAAAGCTGCAAGAGGAATTATTGTCACCTCTGCACAAGACATGAGAACAAAGTAGAATTTCAGTATTGAATAGACTGTTCTCCTGATGTGGTTGGTGAGCTGCACCCAAAGCTGGTGACAACACTTGGTATTCCTCAGCAGACACGGCTGGTTTTTGAGTTTTTTTGCAATATAACTTATTGGTGGGATTGTATCACCTGAGTGGGGCACCCTTTGGACAACACAGAGGTAGTGGTGCCATTTTAGAAATCTTCCTTTAGACTTGGGCATTACCAGGTCAAAAAAAAGAAAAATTTTGTGGAATGAGGAGCTGCTTTAGTATAAACCAACGTATTTATTTATTTATTATTTTAGATGCAGAGAAAACACAGAAAAGTTTTTCAGGAACTGGCAGTAGAAGACATCTCCAAGTCTCTCTCACTTACTGACTTTGGCAGAACTGCCTGCTCCCTCAGACCTACATTTTAGGGCTCTCATAGCACTGATTCTTTGACCAGACATTAAGTTTGCTATTGCCTTTGTCTCTGTCAGAGAACCACATCCCTTACGTGGTTGTTAGCATCAGGTGCCATTGTAACATTGATGGTCCTGGGGCCTTTGCCTCACTGTTCACAGCATAAGTCACTACTCTGAATTCTGTTGGTGACCTCATCCAGAGGACTTTGTAGCTGCATTTAATCTAAGTGTTCCTGATGTATTTGCCTGATTATTGTCATAATTTTCAGATGAATCAAGGTCAATCAAGAGTGAAAGATAGAAAACTAGGATAGGGACAGCCAAAATATGGTACTAAAGGGTTAGTGAAGGAAGTCCAAAATAATAGAGTGTATGGGATTCTGTACATGGGTCCATAAAGAAGCTAAGTGGTGTCTGTGGTTGACCCAGAGGAAGGCTGTCTCTTTTACCTTGAGCTTCAGCAAGCACAAGAAATAGTAATGTCAGTGGCCCAAGCTGAGGGGCTTTTGTAAAAGCATGTTCTCCCTCATCCTTTCTTGCTATTGTAGTTCTTCACACAGGCTGCACATTATCTCTGTATGCCTCTGAACATAGCAGAATATCCAGGGTGTTACACCACGTCAGTCTCTCATTCGCCCTAGTCAATATGCTTCTCCACTCCTTTTGCAGCTGCACTGGTTGTCTTCTGTCCAAAGTCCTTCAGACTTCATGCAGAAGAGTACTGTTTTTACCCATCTTAAAGGAACTTTGCAGCATTATGGCTTTTGTGGTGAGCATTGTTGCCAACAATCTGGTTCAAACTTTATTGACAGCTCTTCACAGGATCTGTCACGTTAGTTGTTCTTGTTCCAGCCTACCAGATGACTGAGGACCACAGTATCAGGTCAGACAAGTTACAACTTTGCTGTTTTAACTCAGTTGTGCTTTGGCAGAGTGTCACTGCGCCCACCAAGATTTTACATGAAATAGCATTTACAGCTTAACACACTGAAGACATTATCCATGATGTCTGGCAATACAAGAAGCTATTAAAAATGTGCAAAGCAGAGCTGTGGTCTCAGATCCATGCTGCAAAATTAGCTGCATTTCTCTCCTGGGCCAGAGAAGCAGACTGTGACATTGCTCCCTCTGTACTTGGCACTGATGGGACTGCACCTAGAGTACTGTGTCCAGGTCTGGGCACCTTACTTCAAGAAACACATTGAGGTACTGAAGCATGTCCAGAGAAGGGTAACAAAGGTGGTGAAGGGTCTACAGAGTAAGTTATATGAGGAGCAGTTGAGGGAGCTATGGTTTTTTAGCCTGGAGAAAAGGAGGTTCAGAGGAAACCCTTTTTGCTCTCTACAGCTCTCTACAGCTATGTGAAAGGAGGTTGCAGCAAGATGCAGGATGGTGTCCCAGGCAACTAGAGAAAGGGCAAGAGGAAATGACCTCAGACTGCACCAAGGGAGGTTCAGGATGAACATCAGGAAGAATTTCTTCACTGAAAGGGTAGTTAAGGAATGGAACAGGCTGCCCAGAGAAGTGGCAAAGTCACCATTCCTGGAAGAGTCCAAGAAATGACTGGATGTCTCACTTTGCGGTATGATTTAGTTGACATAGTGGTGTTTGATCAAAGGTTGGACTTGATGATCTTGGAGGTCTTATCCAACCTTAATGATTCTATGATTCTATGAGCAGTGCCCAGTTACACTGAGCATCCCAGGGCTGAGCTGTCTATTAATGTGTGACCTGTACAGATTAAGGCTGATGTTAGGAGCAGCTGGATCCTAGTCTGATTTCAAAATCAGTTGAAAAGTCATTGTTGATGGGTTTGTTGGCACATAAAAGGCAGTGCCTGAACTTAACTACTTCACTGGGAGCTGCGCTCTTGCACAATGTGTAAGGCAAAGGCAGTAAACATTACTGTCTTGGGGAACACTAGTCTGTGTACTGGTTAGAGATGGGTGGCTCTTGCTACTAGAAGTTTCCTTCTGAGGAAAGCCTTCTCTGGACAGATTCATGTTTATGTCTGGTTACTGTTGGAATTTCATTAACTCTTCAGTAAGTGAAGAGAAAGTGGATCTGACAGAAACAGAATAGATTGCTTTTATTGAATTCTTCTTTAATTAAAGCTCTTACTGGCTTCATGCTGGTTTGATGTCATAGTTTAGATTTTTACATTGAATGACAGGAGAAGGGAGAAAAGAGAGGAAATGTTTATTTAATTCATGCTATAGAATGTAATGACAAGAGATTGTTTCCATACGTACTGTTTTTGTTGACCTTTTAACATTTGGAAATGTCAGGAAATACCATTACTGTAGGTCTATCCAGCTTTAATGCTACAATAACTTTATAGCTATTCACAAGGGAAATTATTATACGTTGCCTGAAACAGTGAAGGTGTATGCAAGCATACACACAGATCTCTCTTTCTCCCTCCCTGCCAAGTAGATCTCTGTGGCTGCATGCAGTTTCTGTTAAAAATGCTAGTTTTGTGTCCCTGCAATTTTGACTTTGCTTTCAAACCTGCCAGATTTACTGAGGCAGCAAAGAGGTATGTTTCTGGAAAGTTTAAAGAAACTTAAGATAGTGTGAAATGCATTTTAACTTACTGTGATTAGACACTGGCCAAAATTGCACAGGTTTTTCAAACACAGATACTGACCTTTTCTTGGTTTGGGTTGTTTTGAGGAGACCTGTTAAGATTCAGAGAGGCTGAAAAGGTGATACTTTGATATATACATGTTGTCTTGCCTTAACTAAGGAATAGGTTCCAGTCATGACTTTGATACTTAAGTCCCAAAAACATGGGAGGGTTTTGCTGATGAAGCAGTGCTCTTCCTGGCTGTGTCATGACACAATTGTGGTCACATGTCATGTTGTGTTGTGTCATGTTTTGTTGTGTTGTGGTGTGTCATGGAACAGCCCTGGGTGCAGCCAAGCATGGCAGGACACCATTACCTTGGACAGCACCAGACGAGCCTTTGATTTATGACTGTCTCCTTGTCTTCAACAGAAACAGATCAACACAGAGACCCAAGAAAAGTGATTAACATCACACACATGCTTGTGAGATTCTGTCCTAGAAGCTGAACCTTCAGTGACTTGAAAGCAATGAGGATTTTGTCTTTTGGCTGGGAAAAAAGAACACAGTAGCTGATGAAAATGACCCTTTTCCCTCAAAATATCAGTCAAGGGCTTCAAGTACAAAACAAGGGAATCTGAATCCAGCAAACACACAGAGGTCTATTTAAAAATACTCTAAAGTGTTAACATCAATACTGAGAATGGGCGTAATCATTGCATGTTTTACAGAACCAAACCAATAAAATGTTAGGGACTTACCTCTAAAGTTATATTTAACTTTACACTGCCTGCCCAGTAATATCCTGGACCTTCCACTGGCTAGTGGAGGAAGCTCTTCTGTCTTCAGAAGAATCACAGTCAGTTGTTCATCTGGTTGATTTTACTTATGTCTACAATTATAAAACACCAATCACTCAAAACTCTCAAACAGAAATGCCCTATATGAAAATTGTAATCTGAATGGTATTGGATTATCCTAATACTGGTTTTAAATGCTTTGTTTGCTATTCATCAGTTAGAGAAAAATCTAAATTAGCTTTAGAAAATGTCAAAATATCTTCAGTGGTCTTAGGATTATATACATGCATGTATATATGTAGTGTGTATACACACACAAATACACATATGGGATTCAACTCTACGCTTGATCGCAGCCAGCAGAAGAAATTTTTGCTACTTGTGGATAGCCAGTTTTCACAGTTGTTGTTTCCAAAATTCTGCAAGGCTGTAAACTATACCTGACAGTCTGGACTGGTATAGTCATGCTGTCTCTAGGTTAGCAGCCTGCAGGTACTTTATTACTTTTACTACATAATTATTTATGATCTTTAAATATAAACTCAGACAGTTATGTGTGTGAATACATGCTTCATTTAGAGGTGTAATGTGCTTCCAAATTATTACATGTGATTGCTGGCAGTATCTGTTGTCTTTCTGACACCTTTTCCATCTACATATTAAAAATGAACTGTCCATTTTTTTAAAAAATCTGGTAGATATCTGATTCATATGATTAAGCACAAAAATGGACTTTGATATATCTGATAATCAACCTAATGGTGACCTACTTTGAGATAAGATTTTGTACACGTTTTTCTGGGCTATTTTGCATCTATGAAGAATAGAAGATTTATTGGCCCAGGTTGTTGCTGCTAGTGCCTAAAGCAGAAACACTGCTTCAGTGTGTTGGCCTGTTGAGAGTCCCCATGTGCTAGGACTGGAGTGATTCCCAGGGTGGGCCTCCCACTGCAAGATGACCTAAAGGGAAGCTATATAAAATAATTGCTTGGTATAGATGTCTGGTATTCCTTGTGAGAGAAGCTAAAAGTTGGGGTAAACCTCTGGAGCCCTCCAAATCAGACAGGCAAGATCTGAAGCTGTGTCATTTATAGCATAAGCCAGCTGAGATGACTGCAGGGCTACAGACAGGGGAAGGGAAGAAAAGAGGACAAACTCACCTTCTGGGAGCCAGTTGATGAAACTCCTCTTCCACGTGTGCCTGTGCTACTGTGTAAATTACTGAGAGCTGCAGTAGGTGTTTGATTACAAATTTGACACTGTTTTGCTTGCCCCAAATCAAGGCATTCATTTTCCCTTTGTAATCTGCTGATTTGATCATCTTCTTAGCCATTTGTACAGCCTTGGTAACAGCTTTTGTAAAATTATGCCCCCTTTAAGCGATGTAACTGCAAAACTTGGCTAGAACAAGTACATAACAAACAGTAGGTATATGGGTGAGGTTATCTAAATAAAGTAGCAATAGCCTTCAAAGGGTCACAAAAGCTAATATCTTTGAGGTACTGAGATCTGTTTTGTAAAAATGCCAACAAAGTCTGCAGCTGGCTGTGGTGGCAGGGACTAAAAGTCAGCAATCCACAATGAGATATTGGTCATTAAATGTGAGGCTCACTCCCTCCTTGCCTGCATTCCCTGTGCTAGTGGAAAGCAAATACTGACTCTTCAGCAGACACTTTTGTCAAGACCTGAATTGTCCTCAGGCACAAGTGGTAGGTGCTAAAAGGGAAAAATGTGCATGATTTGATGCATACAGATTAGCAATGAGCACAGTGTTGAAAATTCCTGGCTGTGGGTCAGTTTAGCAAAACATTTGGACAACATTTCTCTGAACTGACGTTTCTTAGTCTGGAAATCCAAACTGGTGATAACAATTAGTTGTTCCCTTTGCTTCTGTCCTTAATTAGGAATCAAGGGTGGGGTGGGGAGGGGAAGAGCAAATGCAAAACAATCAATCATTTTCAAACCTGTCAGAAGGTGAAGGTCAACTTAAATTTAAGCCGTGGCTTATGGTTGATTTGTATTTGATCTGAACCACCACACACCCCTCAGACTTTAATGCATCCTGGCAATCAGATGTTCCAGGTCTGCGTTTTTCCCATTACTTGCCAGACAGTGGCTGGGTGGCTCCTTGCAGAAAGCTGTAAGGAACAGAGAAAGAAAGGAGGTCATCAGTGACCACTAAAGGATCAAAGACAGGGAAGCTGGGTGGTTTCATGCAGTCAGTCTCTTATGGTAAATGATTTTATATTGCTCAAAGACCAAGTCTGGTGCAGTCCATTGTTACTGCTTTTCTAAATATCCTGACTTGTTCAGAAATGCAGTAAAAGGCTTTCATCCCAGCCCATTCAACTTAAAAAATGGAAAACAAAATCCTCCTAATCCCTCCTTGGATCAGCCTGCACAATGAAGTAGCCAAACTGGTAGTCACAGTATTGCTATGGTGCTCAGCCTGCTGTGATTCCTCCACTGCAACCCTCTCAGATCACCAGTGGGATCAGTCATTCTCTATTAGGTTGGAAAAGTTCAGAAAATAAGAACAAGAAGAATGTTAAACGTGCTGTGGAATTTCATTCCACTTCTATAATGAGCTTAGCAAACCCTCAAGCAGAGAATACGTAATTTTAAACAGATTTTTAAATAGGTTTTTTTGTTAACACTCTTAGAAGAAGAGCAGAGCCAGCTGATGATGCTTTTTTAGGAGCAGAAGCAGTGGCTTTCTGGGCTTCATCCTCACGGTGCTGACTGCCCCAATGTCTTCTGCCATGGACTGAGCTGTATCTTGTAGGATCAGGACTTCTTGAGAGTTGGTAAGGGAGCTCCAGGGTGCTCCTACTCTTACCTATAGTGCAAGAACTCCTGGTAATAGGGCACAGGGGCAGCCAGCTGGGCCTTGCAGAGGAACTGGCTCCTTTTTACTGGGGAAGGACATTGCACAGCAGTAACTGTAGATTCAATAATTCCTCCACCATCCTCAGCTTCATTTAATTCCCCCCGTAACAAATGTCTGCTTTGAAGGAGAAGAGGTGACAAGAGCTTTTCTATTATGAAGCTTTCTTTTGTGCACCTTAAACAATGGCTATAATGTAGAGAAGGAGGAGGATTGCAACCCAACACCATTACATCTCTCCCCAGAGTCCTTCACTTTGTTCTTAATCTCGTTTGACTGGTAGCTTCTCAACAGAGCAATAGGAAAAGCATTTGAAGCATCTCATCAATCCAGCATTAATTTTTAACACAGGCCAGTCCTATTAGACTGTTATGGGTGGCCAAAATAAGATCCCCAATTTCTTGGTAAGTCATGTGAATACAGTATTGGATGGTCATGCTGTAGTGAGCGATTTGAAGCCGAAAGCAAGAACATTTCTAGTCTCAGTTTCTGTCTAGAAAAGCAGACAACATGGAAAGGATCTGCTGCTCTTGATTTTAAAAAAAAAAAAAAAGCTGGAAATGAAACAGATGAAACCATTAGTTTAACTCACTTGAAAGCTTCTGCTTTGAGGAGAGCTATGCCATATTGTTCTGTACAAGGACACCAGATTAATCACCTTTTCTCTCCTTCACCTTTTATAGTGATGCTGCACAAATGGTATCAAGCTGACAGAGAAAATTATAAATATACCATGCCTGCAATTTAGCAGCATTAATCACACAAATTTAGTAGTTTTAGATGGTAGTAGGTCATCCATTAGCTAAAAAGTTGACAGTTGACAGTTGTAGCGTAGTTCAGGCCTCATCTTCCCCTTTCAGGCCATCTATTTCTTTCTCGGCAAAAACATCTGGTCATTTCAAAACCATAATTTTCATACATTTTAGCTAACAGTGGAATGTTGAAAAGCTGTTCTGAAAAACATAGTTCTTTCCTGTGCCAAACCAGTTGGCCTAGAGTTAGCAAATGTTGTTATAAATCTTCCCTTGCTTTTTCAACAGCTCTAAAACTACAGAATTAAATGCTTCATAAAGACTAGCCAGTGGACACAAGTTAGTATGCTGAAGAAGTTGAGCATACAAAGCCACCAAGATCTTTAAATGCTGCCCCAGTCGCCCCATAGAGCTCAAGCCCACAGAAACCCCAAACTACCTCCCAACCCAAAGGACATGCAGGAGCCTTTTGCTTTCTTTCCCTCCTTTAAGGAGCAGCTTAATATAAGACACTGAATACAGTTGCACTGCATAGAGTCAGAAAAAAAATAACTAAACAGAAAGCCTGTCTTCTGTCATGCATCCACTCTTCTATTAATATATGTCAGTGGAGAAGGTCTTTCTCACTGCTTGTCCTCCAAATCTTACCCTAGCCTTGTGTGTAGAGTCATAAGTAGTAGGTTGAGAGATCCCCCCCTTCCATTTATTTGCCAAAAAGAAGAGAAAACCAGAGAGAAACAGCTATACAGCAGTTTTTGTCAATGCAAAAGAATTAGCAACATGAAGTGATGAGATAATTTTTTTTACCTTTCCAAGGTAAACGTCATGCAGAGGGAGCTAAGGACATTAGAAGTGTGCCAGCTGGTGTGCTGGTTTGTCCCACTAAACAGCAACTGAAGAGTGTGGAAATGACAAATCCAACATCTTCCTCCTCCAACAGATATGTAATGATATATGTCAAATACAAGGGGGAAACTCTGGAAGTGCTCTACCTGCACTGATCCTATGGCACATGGCTAGGGTGTGCTGCACACAGACCTGCTTTGCTTGAAAAACCTGACCTGAGTTAGGCATAGGGGTGTAAAATCTCACCTCCCCTCCTCATACACACCCCCTGGCTTCTGCTCTGGAGGCTGGTGCAGGAGAGATACCATCCCATATGCTGAGAAGGGTATGTGGATTGGGGGGCAAATCAATGGTGCTGTTTTAGAAAACACATAGGGAAACAGGACGACCCATTCAACCAGGGCAAGGTTCTTGGTTTGCTGAGAATTCAAGAAATTGAAACTCCAGGTCTGAGCCAAAGCAATTTTTTTTTAATTATCATTCTGGTTTTGTGGTCCTGACAAGGACAGCAGGATGTTCTCTGCTACTGAGTCTTGACGTGCTAGCAGTGCTTACCCAGACCAGCAGCACCGGGACAAAGCAAGAGGAAAATCCTGACTGCATGGCATATCTTCTCAGAGCCATGAAAAAATTTCTGGTTAGAGGCAGGCAGCTGTATTTCAGAAGAGCCCAGCAGGGCATAATAGTTGTTTAACATATGGAGGAGGAAATTCAAGTTGCTTGTCTGTGTGGCAAATCCCATACAAGTAGTTGGCAGCCAGAAGTGCTGGGGTTCACTCACTCACAAGTTCATCATCTGTAATTGAAGCTGTTCTGCTTTGTGAAAGGATTAACCAGAGTAAAGATTAAAACTGAACCACTAAGCTGCAAGCTGAGTGTTTGTGTGTTGATCTGTACACTAGAGTCACTAGCCAGCAAGCAACTATTCTCTTGCTCAGTAGAAGAAGGCAAAGACTTCAAAACCCTTCATTTGAGAAAGAACAGGTTACTTAAGTACATGTCTTCCTCAGAGTAGGTAAATAGCCTCAAAACCAGTGTTCTGGATCAGAGATCTTGGAGGCTCATTTTTTCTGCTTCTGCAGAAAATGTGAAACAACCATCTTTCCATTCTGAGCAAGACATTTTATATCTCCCCAAAGTAATAGATGCTGGGAAACTGAGCAGGACTTTTTGTGGTCACAGAAGACAGGAACCAGTCACACATTATGTTTGGAAGTAAAATCATGCAGAAAAGTTATCTCTGGCCCCTTCTGCCAGTCCTTGATGTGATGTCTAGCAGGCTGGTACCCAAGTCACTGGCCTGGAATGCTCAGCACACAACAGTGAGTAGATTCTTGCAATTAGACTATAGCATCAGCAACAAAGGTTGCCTGTTTCTTCACCCTGATACTACAATTTGCTTTCAGACAGATCCCCTCAGCTCAGCCAGTGTTAAAGCTTCTCCAGTCTTAAAGCTATCAAGCAGGCAGATAATACCCACCCTTGGCAGGACCCAAGAAATAAAGATACAAAAAGAAAGGTGTGAATCCCAGCTGTTGGCTGGACAAGCTTTCAGGCTCACGTTTCAATAGGGCCCATGCGGAAAAACACTTCTTATTTCCAAGTCCTTCAGCCAGTCATGGTTAAATTGCAAACTAGCTCCTTATGAGCCAATGCCTCCTGTCATGTGCTGTCCAGGAATGTGGAAGCACATTCAGTTTCTAATGGAAATGATTTGTGCAATGCTGTTTGCCTGCTTCTAGTCCAGGACTCTCAATACACTGATGACATAGGAGAAGGACTCTTACTTTTCATTTCTTTTCAGCCTAAGTCTCTGAAGCCCTTATGCCTGTACAAACCAATATAAATGCTATTTTGCTGGCATGGTGGTGTTTTATATCAAAACTACACAGATAGATGGTGACTTTGCAAGCTGTAAGTTAGATGGGAACCAGATTTTTGGTTACCTAAACAACATTTCCAGATCCTAGAAACAGACTGCCACTTTGCAGGTCTGACCATGAAGAAGAGGGACAGGTATCTGTAAGACATCTGTTACCTGGTCTCCCCCACAGCACAGTCCAGCCCCTCCACTCTCAAGGCTGGTGTTCAAAGCAGTAGCGAAGTTATTTCAATACTGCAAAGAGGTCTGGCTTTGGGTTTAGCTTGCTACGAAGTTAATTCCCTTCTATCTGAACTAGTTACCCTGTTCTTTCTCACTGCTGGGCTTTTTGCCTGGGTGTGTTTACCTAAAGCATGCTGACATTGAAGCTGATAGTTATTTTGCACGAAAAAGTGTTCTCCAGCTCATCCATCTCACCTCTGCCTTCGCCAGCAGTAGTGACCAAGGTTTCCCTTCATTTTCCACACACTGGTCTTCTCTTAGAATTAAGGTTTCTGCACGCATTATAACCAGAGGACCTGTATTGAATTTTAGAAGCTGCATTTGGGAAGTGTGGACTTTCCCCCCCTCCACGTCTCCAGTGGCTGTAACCAGCGACCCATTTATAGCTGTGTCTGTGCTGTAAGTGTTGTGCACTGCGTTAGCACCTTCTGGGCAGGGAGTGAGGTTTCCTGGCCAGCACTCAGGGCTGGCAATCACACAGGCTGCGACTGGAAGAGCCAAGGAGCAAAAATGTAGAAAGCTACTTAACAAAGAGATTGCATATGTGCCGCACGACCTGAGGAATGAACAATTACTTTCCTGACTGGTCTGAAAGGGGACTGCTTTATTTCAGTATCAGAAAAGTGATTTTGGCTTTCTCCCCAGTTACAGGCAGAACAATCCTTCATTAGGGACGCTACATGGAGACTTGTATCAGCCTCGGAGCAAGCTCAGCTCCTTCAGCTTTGTGAGCATGTCCTGGATCATTGTCATTTTCTCTTAATGCTCTCCATGAGCATGAAATGGCTCTCACTGTCGGTGAGACAGAGCAGGGGAAGGTGAGAGCACTTCTCACATCCCAGTACTGTCAGCCAAGATGATCCAGGGAGGGTGGTCTTCTGTGTTGCAAGGGAGGTGTTGTCACTCTTTTCTCCCACTTTTTCAGCCATGGCTCTTCCTTTTTGGCCCTCCATACAGTGCAAACCAGAAAATTTTCCCTACCTGCATGGGCAGAGGGCACAAAACAAAATCCATGAAACTCAAGGGAAGGAAATGAAATTCCTTCTTTTCATTACATTTAAACCCATCACTTTCAGATGTGCTGCTGCTTCTCCCCTCTCAGCTTTCTCAGCTGCTCCTAAGGGCAGCATCTCACCTAGAGCAGGAACCATGGGGTCTCAAATCCCAGCCAGACCTTAGCATGAGCTATGGATCCCCTTTTTGTTGGGCACATCCTTCACCTCTGAACCTCTTGCAGCAGAGAGCATCTATTACCTGGCTAGTGCTCTGGGATGGGGTGTTGTTTATGGCCAAAGATCCAAGAGATACTACTGTTATACATGTCAATGAGAAGGAGCCTGTGGAGACTGCCAAAAAACGTTGTAAGTATATTCTCTCTGCAAGGGGTATCTCAAGGAGTGGGAACAGTAAAGAAAGGACTGGAGGCTGAAAGGGAAGAGACAGATGAAGTTGTGCATTCAGAAAGTGCTGGAGCCCTCGCAAGGAGCTCAGATTGCTTACATGGCATTCTGTGCAAACTGTTTACAAAGGCCCAAGGTCTAAATTATGGTGGTGTCAGCAACCATTAAAGTTTGCTGCACTGGAAGTATTTTATGCTTGTCAAAAATCACCTTCTGCTCCAATACACTTTATAGAATTACAGATATAAAAAATAAAACTAAGATTACTTTATTCTTTTAGTTTTATCCTCCTGGACCCCCTACCCAAAAAAAAGAGAAGAAAGCCATCAAAGTTGTCTTGTAAAGAACTTCAGTTCATAGTTATGCTTTATTTTAGTTTTATCCTCCTGGACCCCCAAAAAAAAGAGAAGAAAGCCATCAAAGTTGTCCTGTAAAGAACTTCAGTTTCATAGTTATGCTTTCACTGATAAACTGACATTTTCTGTAGTAATTAGGGCAGGCTGTGCCATCCAGAGACTTATCTCCATGCTTTCTATGGGAACCTGACCTTTTTTTCCTTACAACTATTCCCAAGCATTCCCTAAATGCAGTGAGATGCTGCAAAGAGTGACTGTATAGAAAAAACCAGACCAAATAGCTAAGTACCTCTCTCAGCAGTTGCACCACAGCCCTTACAGTTTTATACAAAAAGAAAGATAAGGCTACACAAGCATTTAGGAACAAGTAGGATTTGCACTGTGATAAAAAAAAAGGTGCATAATGCCCTCCCACCCACCTCCAAGCATAAAAAAAAAATTGTTAATCATCTGTGCTGAATGGAATTAAGCTAAAACTGTAACTTTGATTGTTGTTTTCTTCAGGCAGGATCACTCAGCAGAGGATTTAATTGATATTTGAGCCTTACTGGGGAGGGGCTGAAAGGCTTACCCTACAGCACAGTGTTTTTATTAGACCAATAGTGGGGTCACTGTTGCTCAAGTCTTAATTTTATTCCACTCAAAACTGCTTGGGGCAGGAAACTTCAGGTCTGGTCTCACTGCAGTTTCCAAAAGGCAAAACTGGATTTGCCATCTGAGGCTGCTCCCAACCTGTACAGCAGCACAGTTGGACTTGGAGCCCATTCATTCAGGGAACATAGAGATGCTTTCCAATATTGTTTCTCAGGTACCTTCCCTCTACTGTCTCACAAAAGCAATATTGTACTTTGAGTGACTTGTCTTCCTTTCATAGAGCTCAAAAGTAAACCTTCATTATAGCTTGGGTTTTCTCTAGGTAGCAAACAAACTTCTTGGAAAATAAACATTTGTAATTATCCTGGGCTGCCACTGGATGTCAGTGATTGCTGGACTTTTGCAGTGAATTCGGTTTAAAAAAAAAATAAATAAAGGACAGCATTTTCAGACCTGCCTGAGCTGAACAGAAGCAGAACTAGGCTGCATGAGCAACCAAATGATGGGGCAGCCAAGCTGAGGACCAGAAGGGCTGGTTTGTCTCAAGCTTCATTCTTGCCTTTGCACCCATACATGTTTGCATGCACTCGTTTGTAAAAGCCTATTTTAAGACACATAAGAGACTATGCTCTTTGGGCTTATAGAAACATTAGAATTCAATGGTCTCCATTTGATCTGCTCAGCTTCAGGCTTATGAAAGCTTTTCAGAAGTTGTAATCTGAAATTGTGTCATTGGCACATAGAAACAAGGAACCCATCAAGAAAGAAAAGGCCATTTGTTCATGCTGAGTGACTCTCCAGAGCAGAATGAAGGAGAGCAGGAGCATGACAGATTCAATACAAAGTCTTAGACAGGCACCCCCTGATTTTTGCAGGCACAGACAGCAAAGATATGTGGTAGTTTTTGTGTGCTAGGTGCAATGACTGTTGATTACTCTCTTACACAGGAGCTGGTCACAGAAGCAATGCTCTCCACTCTATTGTGCTTTATGGACATGCTGGATGCTACTCCTATAGATTGCTAAATCTGTAACTGGGGAAAAAAAAAGATGTAAATGGAAACATTTGAAAACTGTTCTGTTAACATGCCATAGCAGCCTTCAAGAGTGGGGAAAAAAAACCCTGTAGAATGTAGATGACAGGAAGGAGGGAAGGAAGACATGCTAAATTTTTTTCTGCTTCTATAGTGAGGAATGTACACAAGCACACGAATGATAAAGTAAGTAATGATGTTACACCACAGATGGCAGTTGCAGTGAGCAGCTTCCCAGGCATGAGAAACCACATGGGACTCTACAGCTGACACATCCTCTCTGGAGTCTTTTTTGTCCCACAGGGAAGGGGCAGTCTGAGGCACTGGTTGGGACACTTTGCTGGGAGAAGGGCACGTGGGCTTCTCACCCTTCCCTTACAAGGACCTTCCAGGAACAAGAACAGACCCTTTTTCCCCTAGATCTGCTCGCTGTCTTCTGTTCCCATTCTCTCCCACCTTTCTGCATCTCTCCTTCCCAGACCCCCATCTGTACCTACCTCTCATAAGATATGCTGCATTTCAGCAAAAGGAATGAAGCAACCCTCCCAGCAGGGTGACCACACAGTGTTGTTGGTGGCCATGCATACTTGCAGGAGAGAATGCAATGGCACTGAAGTTTGGTCCTCTAGCTCCCAGCAAAATCCTCTAACCACTGGGCTATGTAGGAGCATCAGGGTTTGTATCACTGGACATGTTTTAAGGAAAGGACTTTCCAAGATTTTGTACTACAGCATTTTCTAGGATGCATATATGCTCTGAGAGCAAACTGAATCCTCTGGGGACTTAGAATAACAAAAAGCTCAAGTCCAGGTCCCAAATGGTTTTAGGTATAAGGTAGGACTGACCTAAGATGGTTCCAAATAAGTTGAGGCTCAAGAGGAGACTTAGGCACTATAAGAGTCACCTCTTAATAAGGGATTGTTTTCAAGATAATCTCTTTTAGACTTAGCTATTTAAATCTTCTTTGGCTTTAGACTTTAAAATCATGATGTAATAAAAGAATCCACTACAGCTTTAGGTAAGTGTTTTAGTGAAAAAAATACCCAAACACTTATTAGGAAGTATATTTTAGTGCCTTAAATACACCTTCAGGAAAAATCAATGGATTTCATGGCAGCTGGGTAGAAGAAGAAAATGGTTTCATAGCAGCAGCAGTAGAAGATGCTGCTGATACCAGATTGCTGTCAGCCTGCCTTTGTAATTTATGGCATTTGAGTAGGCCTATGAGATAAATGAAAAAATCTACAAGGATCTAGTCACAGTATTTCACTGTCCTTCACAGAAACCAAAGACTGTGCACACAATGGACCACAACTAGTAGGATGCTACAGTAGGTACCAAAGGCCAGTTGCCACTAAGAAGGTGATGGAGGGATCCTATGATGAATGCCAAGTATGGTGAAGTAGCACACATCCTACCTCAGCTGCCTCCAGGTATTTCAACACCACCAGAAGTTTCACAGTTGTTCCTATACTACAGAGAACCACAATCTTGTGGCAGCTTTGAGGCGTGCTGCATCTGGGACTGCAGGCAAAGAAGATGAAGATGAAGCAAGCAGAGCAGCTGAAGTAACTTCAGGACCTTGCAGCTCCCCTCTGAGCAGGTGCTTTATTCTTGAGTGGTGGCTTTGCACCATATCTCAGGTTCCATCCACGTCCTTTAGCACGGTGGGACTGCCATGAGAAACTGTCTGCTCTCCTCCATCCTCCCACAACTGCAGCATATCTATGACTTTGGCTGCAACATGTGCAACACCCAAGGCAAGGTGACGTGGTGAAACGCTGCTGGCAGGCTCAGGGAGCCCAGTCCCAGGGCAGGGTGGGGGCTTGCTCTTGGCTCCATGTGCTACACTATCACAAAGGCAGCTCAGTCAGCCCTGACTCGCACTGCTATGACTTGAGGGAAGGATATCCCAGATCAATCCTTATGCTCCTGCTCTACCTTTCTGTTAATTGTAGTTCAAGCTGAAAAGACACCTAAAAGCCCATTACAGAAGAAGCCACTGTGCTTTCTTGATGTGGGGTAAATAAACCTTTTATAACTTATTAGTAAAACTCCTTTGCTCAAGCCTGTTCCTGAAAATAAAGACTTCTTTCACTCCATTGTTAATGTAAGTATTGAGACAGTCCTTTCTTTCTAGAGCCTGTTTTTCCCAGCCCATAGGGGCCTGCAATGGGTCAGTACCAGACTTCTCCCACCCTCCCTTGACACCACATCTTTGATGCTGTCATTGGTAAGTGCTTTCATTAAATAAGAAACTGTTTGGATTATTTGCCACAATCACGTGCTCAAAATTGCTTGTTTTACAACTAAAAATGATCCCTTGTCCTAGCTGTCATCGTCTTGCTTGTGAATCATTTAGCCTGGACTGTCGTGGGATGTGAATGAATGTTGGGCTTGACTTCAGAGCCAGCTCTGCAGAACTTTGTAGCCATGAGAAAACACTTCTGCACTGATGGCCAGCCTTCTCAGACCAGGTACTGCAAACACAGCAAAATCAGTGGGGACACGTAGATTTCCAGCCTGCCACGCACCGTGTGCGACTGCTTTGCCTTGAAAAGATAGCTGTAATAAATGAAGCACTTTTCCTTCATGAGCATATGCTTTCTGCTTTCATTTTTTGTGAGTGGTATTTTACATTTTCACATATATCCAGAGGCACATTTTTAAAGTCCCTTGGAAAAATGACACACATACTTTATTTCAGATTCAGTAATTTTATGTCATGCTACACAGAATTTTCAGTACTTTATAGCAACTGTATTTCTCTGGATGCATTTACCATCACTATTAGTAGGCTAGG
>NW_008673053.1:41926-43691 GCF_000695815.1 Acanthisitta chloris
TAAGGCTAAGAGGAACGCATTTCAGAAGGTTTTTTCAGACTACCAAGCAAAGTTGTTATACATACCCTAATCTTCAGGCTAGAAAAGTCATCATGAAAAAATTTCTCTCCCTTCTTCTCCAAACCCCCACCCCCCCCAAATAGCCCACTGTGGTTATTACTGTCTTTAGCCTTATGGTCAGAGAACTCTGACAAAGGGCAGCAGATTAATTTTAGATCTGTCTACTCTGTCTTATCCAACAGCTCATAAAAAGTAAAGTTTCCTTTGAAAGCTCTTGCACTCCCCAGCTCTCAGGCAGCTTTAGGAGGCAGTATAACAAAAAGACCTAGGAGCACCTGTACTATTTCAGCAGTGATCGACCCAGGTTTTTGGATAAGCTGTTTAACTCACAAGAAGAAACATGCCCTAAACCAAGCCAAAGCCTCTAGGCTTAGCCTGATTCTCCATGTAAACTGATCTCACAACCACACAGCCACCCAGCATCTTCCAACCTGGGTGGCAGCACAGGTTTCCTGCTGCAGCCAGAGCCTTACAGCAATGCCAGGGGGAGATGGAGCAGGCAGGCCTTGGTATTCACACAGCACCTGATTATTATCTGCTGGGCACACATGCATGACTTCCACTACAAATAATAGACACTGCTGGCACAATGAGGGAGAATAGACTCCCCAAACCACTGCTGACATTCATTTGCCTACTGATTGCTGCATCTCATGTAACTCTGTTGGTCTCCATCATACCCTGCTTAAGCACTTTGCAGTCATTATGGGCTTGATTCTTCACTGCTTCTCACCTTGTGCAGTGATTGGCACCTGTGTGAAGTGAGTACAAAGTGAGTTTAAATCTACTTTGCACAGGGGTAAATGATTACAGATCCATGCATTCTATATGGAAGCTGCTCTGGCTAGAAATGGCATCTCTGTTAAGTAGTAATAATGTCTCTAAACTAGAAGCTCAGCATCTCTTAACATGTTTCCTGTATGAAATGCATTTTAAAATCCAGAAAAACAAATTGAATGGCCCTTGCAGTCTTGAACAGGACGTGGGACTGCTCTCCTCGCTCTGAGCAACCAGTGATGCCCAAGGTGATGTGAGAGCTCAGACTCACCTTCCTGAAATTCCCAGATGCCCAGAATATCTCCTGCACTTGGATTCACTTAAGCAGTGTAGTGGTTGCACTGTTGCCACCTTCCTATATTTTGGTCCTGTGCTGCTTTGGCAAAGAGGAGGATAACAAATCCAGAAGCCTCAGCAGTAGAGGTTTGTAAGCCATCCTCAGCACCAAACACCAAGCTTCCTGCATTTGTCTCCACTCTTCTTTCCCTGCTAGTTTTCATCTGTATATTTGCCACATCTGTTTACTGTGTTGTGCTTTCTGGACCTCATTCTCCTTTCCCCCTTTTTTTTTGCTCCTCATCAGAAATGTCTGGCACACTGGGGAACATATTTCTGCATTCCATATACCAACACTTGAGCAGCTAAAATCCCTTTGATATCCTGGGTCTCAAAACCAGTTTCAGACTCCATGAAGTGATTTCTTTGTCTGAAAAGCTCCCATGGCATGTCACTTAGTGCCATTCCCTGCTCTCTACAAACCAGTTGTCTCCATGTCATTTTATTCACCTGTAACCCATATTTTTTTTAAGGATTTTGGCAGGCAGGGTTTGTAAGACATGGTTTCCTGGCACTTACTCAGCTATTGGGCATAATGAAATCCAAACTGTTTATTAGCTCATCTACTATCTTTATTATCCAGAAAAACAGC
>NW_008673053.1:43748-46087 GCF_000695815.1 Acanthisitta chloris
CCCTGTCATTGCCTCCATTTGAGACCAATTAGTTGGTTCACTTTTGGACAGCCTATCCCTTACTGTTTTTAGCCTGTCTGCTCTATTAATGGCTATTCTTGAGGCACTGTCCACTTTTTCCATGCATTTCACAGATACCAGCAGATGATTTGCAACCACTCTCCTCCTCCTTTTGTTCAACTGTGAGGATCTGAAGAAAAACCTGGGGCCTCACTTGTGTACCTCTGGGCTTCAGTGACATAATGTGGTGTCCTTGCAACTCTCAGGTTGGGAAAGAGGCTTTTTACTAGGCTCTTGTGGTGTTTTGGTCTGGCCCCGACTCCTGTTCTAACAAGTTGATGTTTTATAGCAAATCTTTTCACTATACCAGCACTTAACTCAACTGCTTTCTTTAGTTTTTGCATTATTGCCAACTTCTCTTGTTTTACAAACCAAATCTATCACTTCTTCTAATTGTTCCAAAATGCCATAGACCAGACTAGAGTCACCTTTTCCATTTGACATATCTGTGCTTATGGGGTTCATGGCAATTAATGTCCATCTTGCAAACAGCTGCTTCCTTTCCTGATTGGCTGCTGCAGAGAAAAACTCACATGATGGGGCAAATTCCCCAAGCCCTTGGGGTGTCTGATTTCCTTTTGCTGATCTGGCCCTACAAGTTGAAGTCCAGCTAAATGTGTATGAGTTGTTCCACTGCCCATTTATCCTGGGAGTCCTTGTTTTCATCAGATTATGCCAAGAACAGGTCTTGTCTGGTCCTCAGCCAGGCCAGAGAATTCAGCTTTCCCCTTGCTGCTAATTTTCTGATCTGGCTCTTTCTGCCTGGCAGCTGCCTGTGCACCACATCTCAACAGCTCCTGCAAACTTGGAGCACTCAGTTGTCTGTCGTGGGCTGCTCTGTAGCATGGACAGAGCTGGTGTGTGCAGCTTGGCTGCTGGAAACCTCTCCTACTCCTTCTCCTAGCCACTCACTTGGGTGAGACTCTGAACAGAGCCAAGAAGCCTGTCAAGGAGTTTTCTCTTAAAGAATTCAAGTTTTGCATTATTTGAACTGGACAATCTCTCCTCTCACTGATTGGCCTCTGAGGGTTACAAATGGAGTAGAAAATAGTTTTACTGAGGCCATTTGGCTAACCCACTTGTGCAGCCAGGTGGTTGAGTGAGGTCTGCTCTGACCTCTGCCCCTTTCATTGCTTTCTCAACACACTTTCTGAGATCTGTCGTTCCTTGCTGCTGCTCACATCTCTTAGCAGGTTTTGGGTTGTCAAGACACCTTTAAGTCTCCTTGGCTCCTTGGAAATCCTCCTCATTCAGAGCAGACAAGTCTCTGCTTCCAACTATGGGGCTTCCCAGTCTGGCTAGACACTGTGCAGCTGTTGCTCCAAAAGCAATTCCATCACCACCTGCAAGTCATCTTTCCATCATTATCAAGAGACTTCTGGATGCTTCTTCCTTCTTTATTTGATGCTTTCTCTTTAAATGATGACTCACACTGCTGGCTCTAGGTCAAGGCAGTCCTTTTTTCATGGAGGAAGTTGAATGAGTTCAAATGTTCTCAGGGTTGTCCCAGTCATTTCCCAGCACCATGCCAGCAACACAAGTAACATTGACAGACACATAGCTGACATGCAACAGCTCTGCCCTTCTGCCACTTGGCATCATGACAGTGGAGGGGGCAAGGAGTACTGGGGATAGGAGGAGGCAGAAATGCCATGAAAGGTGAAATGAAGGAGGGATGGAGGTAGACCAAAGATTTTGGCTGCCTGCAGGCTCTGCAGGATGCAGGTGCAGATGAGATGTAGCCTGTGAGCCTGATGCTTCCCACTTGGCTTTCAGATTTGCTTCTGCCATGGTTATTTTGATGGCACCTCCATTACCCTATCTCTCTTGAGCCTGTGCACATACATCTCAGTTTCTCCTCCTGGAGCCTGACTCTTGCTCCTGACATGCACTGTAATGCTTCTCACCCCAGGTCGCTTGTCAAAATTCAGAGTGCTGTGGGCTGTGTTGATTAGGAGATGGAGGTAATGATAGAGCCAGGCTTCTTCTATTATGGTCCTCTGTCTATGAGGAATGTGCAGTGAGCAGTGTCTCTGGACACAGGAGGAATTACGAGCTGTTTTTTCAGGATACAATTGTCTTTTAATCAGCTTAGCCAAAATCTCTCTCCTCCCCAACCCTGCCTCTATTTTTGGAGCCATAATCCTAATGTTTGTTTAGGCTGTGTCTTTGGCTTCTCTGATCTGGTCTGCCTTCTTTCCATGAACACACAAAGCCAATAACCAGTGAGATATGAGACACCTGTAAGAGGAGGTAATATCTTTATACTATTTTTGCAG
>NW_008673053.1:46125-50511 GCF_000695815.1 Acanthisitta chloris
TTTTCTGGTTACACAAAGCATCTTGAAGGTTTTTATCTCTTGTATTTATGCCAAAGGGAATGGTGGCTCTTACAGGCTCCCTTGACTCCTCTGAAGACAATTTCAGTGCTTGCCGGGCTATGCAATTGGCATCTCTCTTTAAAGAAAAGGCAGGGTTGTGTTTCTTAGCTTACAGCCATTATGCCTCAGTGTTGCTAATTTGCTTTAGCACTAACCAAAAGAGAACAGGATTACTACTGAGTCAGGTATCTTCATGGTGGCCTTAGTCTAGTTCAGCTAGTTTTATGTCTGCAGACAAACTGCTGCCCTAGCTGAGAGCTGTCTTGGGGAAGTAGTACCCTCCTCTGCCTGTCTGAGATGGATTAGCACATCACCATGCAAAAGGCAGCTCAGAGGCTTCTTGTGCCTGCTGTGGACAGTAAATGGAGCCTTTGACCACAAGAACAGTCTATCAGGGTACTTCTGTGAATGATAAATTCAATCATTAGTAAAAAGGTACTCACTGGGGAGCTGTTCAAGTGTGATGTAAAGTAGCATGGATGGGGAAGAGAGGTAGAGAACCAAAGAGTGGCTGGAGCAAAGCTCTGTCTTTGTAATTCAAATGGAATGAGCTCAAATCCTTTGAAAGTTGTCCATTTGAAAACATTTCTGCTAAATTTTTTCCTCACATCAATTTGCTTATAGATTAATTTTCATAAGATTTCCATGGGGGGAAAATTGATAATGTGACCCAAAATATTTCTTTTCCAAAAATGTCCAAGTTACAGTGGAAAAAACCAGTTCAGCCACATAAAGATGTGATAGTTATAAAAGCAATGTGAGGGACTTGCACAGCTCTCCACCTGCAGCAGCTAATTAAGAAGCAGCAACTGAAACCAGGTCTTTCCCCCTCCTCAGAAAGGACAGCTTCCTGTCCCCTGGCATGACAAGAATTGGGGTTTGCTTCTGTGATTATCCACTGCCTCCAGCAGACAGTCAGCATGGGGGAGACTTAAAAGCCCTTTCCCAGTAATGCTTGTTCTTTCCTGGAGGCAGCAAGTAATTGCAGAATTAAGTCCTAATTCTTCTTTTCTTACAGGGTTGCAGTTAGGTGAGTGATCAAAGCAGGAGAGTCTTAGGAAAGGATTAGGTATTTATACAATAAAATAAACTCATCAAAAACTCATACCAGTGCTACCATGTTAGGTCTTCTACTTTCATGTGGAGGGATGAAGACAGAGCAGCTTGTCCTTGGCCATGGCTCCCTTGTGTCTCAGTTCCTCCATCACAGCTGTACTGTCCAGGATATCACAGAATCATAGAATGGTTTGGGTTGGAAAGGACCTTAAAGTTCTTCTAGCTCCAACCCCCCTGCCATGGACAAGGAATCTTCCACTAGACCAGGTTATTCAGAGTCTCATCCAACCTGGCCTTGAACACTTTCAGGGATGGGACATCCACCACTTCTCCAGACAGCCTCACTACCCTCACAGTAAAGAATTTCTTCAAAATATCTAATCTAAACCTACTTTCCTTCAGCTTAAGGCCATTCCCCCTTGTTCTATCACAAAATGCCCTTGTAAGAAATCCTTCTATGACTTTCTTGCAGGCTGTGAAAGGCTGGAAGACTGCTATAAAGTCTCCCCAGAGCCTTCTCTTGTCCAGGCTGAACAACCCCAAGTCTCAGCCTTTCCTCATGGGAGGGGTGTTCCATTCCTCTAATCATCTTTGTGGCCTCCTCTGGTCTTGCTCCAACAGGTCAATATCCTTCTTATGTTGGGGGCCCCAGAGCTGGATGCAATACTTCAGGTAGGGTCTCACAAGAGTGGAGTAGAGGGCAGAATCAACTCCCTCAATCTGGTTGCCACACTTCTTTTGATGCAGCACAGGGTACAAATGCTTTCTGGACTGCAGGTGCACATTGCCAGCTCATGTCAAGCTTCTCATCCACCAGCACCCTCAAGTCCTCTCCCCATTCTCTGCCCAGCCTGTATTTGTGCTTGGGATTACCCTGACCCAGGTGCAAGACCTTAGTGGATACATAGGGATTCATAGGGTATCATGTACCACATGACCTTTTGACATCTCTGAGCATTGTCAATGGTCACCTCTCACTGATTTCCCTTCCCCCCTTGATGCTCCTCTGTGGCCTGCCTACCTATCTGTGTCCATACCCTGGGATTCCCTAGGATCAGACAAGGTGGAGAGGATGCTGAAATCTCCACTGAAGACTAGACAGCCACCAGTGGTGGGGTGTTATGCATGCAGATTTTCTCATTGCCTGGGATACATGCCAACATAAAACACCTCAGATGGACCCAGAGCTTGACCAGCTGGCAGTCATAGCCTTTTTGGGGTTATGATTCATTTTCACAGGTATTGATGTATGCTCTATATTTGTTTGTAGACCATGACATTTAATGATGCATGGACAAAGACAAATGCTGGATTTGGAGACTGCAAGCACAGAAGAGAGTGGCTATGTTGCCCTCTCTAACTTGCCACTTAGTGCACCTCTGTAGGCACATGCTGGTGCCTCATACTTGTTCATCACATGCCTTTAAGATCAAAGCCAAAAGAGGTCTCCATGTCTTTCCCCTCTTCTCTCCGTGAAACATACTTCTAGCTATAACCTAAGGAAAGTCTCTGGGTACAACCACTGAACATGGAGTATGATGCTTCTTCTTAACTCATTTCTCAGACAGGGGGACTTGAAATGGCTGAACTAAAAACAGTTTATAGCTCTGAACACACCAAAATTTTGAGGAAGGTGTGCATCTCTAAGGGCAGAGTTTCACCTGGTGACTGACACCTAAATGAGGTTTTCTGGTGGTAGGTGCCTACAGGTGTCTGAGGTAGAGGGGAGGTGTAGGCAGCTTGGCAAGGAAAATGTACTCTAGAGAGGGCAGAATCCCTCTGCAGGCTCCACTGGCAATTTTGGTGTTATCTATCTCCATCATGTCAATGGAGTTTAGCTACCTGGTTCACATGGAAACCTGCATTTGACTCATAGATTTAATGCCTTGAATGGAATCATGTCTGCAGGGCTCATCATGGTCTGCTCCCAGGAGGAGATGCTCATCCAGCTCTGGACAGTCCTAGGAGTGCTGAGAAAACCATATTGCTAGCAGTAGCTTGCAGCCAACTTCATAGCTTGAGTCTGGGGTGTCTGTAGTCCCAGCTCCTTCTGGGCATGTTACTGCGAAAATCCAGATGGAGCACATCCAGGTGGTGCTCTAAGAACTCAGGAAATTCACTGTGATACTGCTGTGGCACCTCTATGTGTTCCCGTGGGCAAACAACATGGGAATGCACCAGATCAGGGCTGACTGTTCTATGCAGGCTGCTCTACATGGCAGACTACGACCAAAATCTGATTCCATTCCCTGCCTGAATCAAGCCACTCATTTGAACTTGGCCTTCTACCTCCCAGCTATCTCCTGCAACCCTTAAACCTTGACATTCATTGCTAACCTCCATCCTCATCTCAATGACATTCAGTTGCCTTTAGACAGAATCTCAAGAGAAAGTCTTTACATGGTAGGCTAAGATATTAGGCTGAACCTGAGAAATGTGCCACAGAGACAGATTCAGCAGCTGGTCTTGAGGCTAAGTGCCAGGTCAGCAGCCAGCAAGCCTAGTGACAACTTCTTCCTTTCTTTCTTGGGGTTGAGCCCTAAGTTCACCACATGCCTTGAACTTAGACAGAAAATGTATTTCTTGAAAGCTCCAACTCATCTGTCATGGCTGTGCATGAAACCAGTTGTCCTTGCTGCTCACTGTGATTCCAGTGTGCAGCACCAGCACAGGTTTGTTCTTCAGTCTGCATCTTCTGTCCCAGTGCCTTCTGGTGCCTTGCACAAAACCAGGCATGACCTCTGCCCAAAGGAATTCCACCAGGCAGTGAGATGTCTAGCTGCTAGAAAATCACCTGCAATTATTCACACCCTCAAAATTGCAGGAGCAAAATGAGAGCCTGCTTTTCAAAATCAGGTCCATTATGTGTCTGCAAAGTATATAATCTCCACATAATTCATCAACACCATTAATCTAAACTCCTAGGTACTGAGTTCAATAGCGCATGTGTTTTCCATGTGTGTGTAATATCAAACAAACCTGTGTTTAACTTGTCAAAATATAATCAACTTCCATTAATTACTTCAGTATGAAGTCTCCAGTACCAATGGTTCTTCATATAATCACTCAGAAAGCTTTTATTGGGGAGCTAAACAGCTCAATAACACTAATTAATTGTGTTTCTTGGACAACTGAGATTGTGTAAGTGGAAAGGTGGTTTTGGTACATTTCCCACTACATTGATTTTCACATTTCTGGAACGCATTTCCCCATAATAGTCATTAGTGCACAGAGAGACGAGTTGGAAAGGTGCGGTAGAAGCACGGCATT
>NW_008673053.1:50548-53076 GCF_000695815.1 Acanthisitta chloris
TGTTTGCCAGAAATTCAAACTCTGGCAAATAACTTAGCCTTTCTAGGCTGTTTGCCTAATAGGCTGAGTGAAAAAAATCCAGCAAACCTAAAATTCTGCCAATATTTATGTACCAGTGTGTGATTCAATTGTTTTATTGCAGAGTAGAAGTGACACGAGAGAGAGGAAGAGGATGGAAACTCTGCAAGTCCAGGAGAAAAATATGAAGCATTTGAATGTTAGTGTTAAAGAATTTCAAGACCTTTAATTAAATCACCCCAAAATTCACAAGTTCAACAAAAAAAAAAAAAAAAAAAAGAAAGAGTGCAATTGCTCTCCTGGGGCATTCAGGGCTTTACTTCTACACATATTTTTCTAATTCCATGTAGAGGAACAAAGAATGTGCTTTTCCCACCTGAGAAGTGTTGTTTGGTGATTCATGAAGCTTTCTCCCTTGATGCAGCAGAGGTTTCTCCGTTACGTGCCCCAGGGTTGCACCACTGTGGAGTGGAAGAGAGCTAGCTGGGAGGGGGATTGCCAGTGGGGAGGGTCTGAGGCCTGGGGAGCATTTCAGATCAGCAGGATATTACTTAGTGTCGTGTGTGTATGTATTTATATATCAGGAGTAAATGAATTGTTGCTCTCAATGGCATGGAAAAGCAAACAAAACTCCTCTCTCAGCTGGGTTGTGAATGCTGGTTGTGGCTTTGGATTCATGTTTCAAGGCTCCATTCACGACTTGGCTATGTTTTCAGACCCTCTCTGCATCTCCACTGTTATCTCAAAAGCCCCATCTTTTTGCCTACACAAAAACTCAGCAGCACTCAAAATACAAATCTTCTTATCCAAGAGTTCATAGCTTTTAGGCTTAGAAGTGTCAGCTCCCCCCATCATAAAAACCAGACTGCACTCAATGTAAATGTATGGCACAGCAAGTGCCTTCGTAAATGGAGATCAAAGTGTGCTTAAACACTACAAGATTATTCTTATGTAGTAGCTGCTTCTTCCTTAGTAGTAAACACTGTCACAAAGAAGCCATGATTTAGTCCTGTGCCCTATTGAGCCAGGCCCTGCAAAAGTCAACCCATCTCTGGAAAAGTTTCTTCTACAAGGTGGCAAGGATGTGTTGGGAAGTGCAAGAAGGGAGGGAAAGCTTGTAGACAAATGTAATGTGATGGTTTTGAACTCTACATTTTCTCTTGGTCTAAAGGGCAGAGTTAATTCTAACCTGTAATTAACAGAGGAATAACTGAGGAATGAAGTCTGCATTTTAATTCAGTTCAAAGAAAACAATTAAATAATTAATAGTAATGGTTGTCAGGAACTGGAGCATCCGCTGCTGTGCTGCTTTTGCTAGTAATTTGAAAAATAGGTGGTTTGGCAGTTCTAAGAAATAGAGAAAAATCCTGTCTTTACATACAATCAGACTGTAATTTCTTAAAAGACCAGTTATAATTGCTGATGTTTCATGGTCTTTCGTTCTGGCTACAGAGTTAATATTATATTCTCCAGGCAGACCTCTCAAAAGACATTTGATAAAAAGTTGGTGCCAAGAGACAGACAACAGTATCAGTATTATGTGCTGGTCATGGAGGGATCTCATGAGACCTTTCTGCCATTTCCTCAAGTAAGTATGTTTTCACAAGTTGGTTTTTACAACTCCTGTTAAAGGAGCAGAATCTTAATATGAAAAAAAAAAGATGCTGATCTAAATAAAGAACTAGACTTGTAGTCTCACTGAAATTCTGCCAAATAACAATCAGGGTCGCTAATCCCTAGCACCAGGTGAAGATAGAGGGAGGAATCCATCTTATGTTGCTAACAGGTGATGTATTAGGTAGGTCAGATCTTTCAGATTTAGAACATTTGTCTGGTTTCCATCCTCCAGTGATTGGTAGCTTAATAACCAGCTCCCATTAGCAGTATCTGTGATATTCCTCTTTCCTACCTTGAGAGCCAAAGCCTATTTCTATCATGCTGTGCTTGGAACCATTTCAGGTTTCATCATCCTCCTGAACATTTCTGTCCACATATGTGAGTCCTTCGCATCCAGAATAGCTCATTCGGCACACACAAACAGCCAGGCTGTCAGTCTTTGCAGCAAACACCTTGTGAATCATGTAGCTGGCAGAGAAAGGAGATTGAATTTGCTATAGTCACTGGATTTGATACAATGGCAATAAAATTCTTGTCTCTTTTGTATCAGAAGTGACTGTGTATCTCTTTGGCTAATGGAATTGCTGGTGCTTGCAAAAAAAAAAAGAATAAAAATATCTTATCGCAGTGAATGTATGCAAGACTCTTAAATTCTGATTTACTTTTCTCCGTTCTATTTCTGGCTCAGTCACCATCTTTGTACATAGCTTGACTTTGCTTTGCCTCCTACTCCTGCCTCCCCATTTCCCTATCCCCTAGTTTCTTTCTGAAGTGAGCTGCTCATTCCTAGGAACATACTCAAAGTGTCTCTTTGAGTCAATATACCAAGTCTTTTCATTCCCAGCAGAGCCTTCCTTCTGAATGATCCATCTTGTCACACAAGGAACATTCCT
>NW_008673053.1:53114-80702 GCF_000695815.1 Acanthisitta chloris
TGGTCTGTGCACACTCCCAGAAGAGCCTTAGGGATTCTCCAGTGGCAATTTCCTTGGCTCTGTGGTGCAGAGCACGAATCCCTGCTTGTACTACAGGCATTTGTTTTCCTGTTAGTTTGCAGCAGTGACCACAAACCAGCCTGTCAAAAAGGGTGTTGGTTAATATGTTCGGCAACCCCTTTTGAAGCTTGAGGCAAACTGTGAAATAATTTCTTCCCTTGTTGGCATCTTTTGTGAAACTAGAATTTCTCAGCATTCACCAGATGCTCTGGAGCAAGTGTTATTTGAAGCAGCTTATAGGATCTGTTCCCATGTTTTTCTCTGTGGTCTGTCTTCCTGTGTCAGGCTCCAGAAAACAGTGAAAACGTTCAGTCTCCCATGACATTGAGGAGAGGGAATTTGGGCTAATCCTGCAACACAGCCTTCAGAAAGCTCCGTGCAGGAACTCCAGGTTCTGCTCAAAACAAACATACCTTCTGGAGGGTTTCTGCCCAGTATTTTCTATGCAGGCCAAAAGCACTTACAGAACCTTCAGGAGCTGTTCCATTGCACCTAACTGGAAATTTCCTTGCTTTCTTCTTCTGGCAATTTTCACTTTCATGTTAAATGTACATCCCTCTCTGTCAGCTTCCATGTTTTTCAAGTCTGTTGTCTTCCATCTGGGAGCCACCTTTGTCCTTTATGTTAGGCTCCAAAAGGCTGGGAAAGTTAAACAGCCTCTGATGGATGGCTGCCTGGTCTCCTCTGCTGGCTGGCTGGTGGGATCAGAACTCGCTGTCCTTCCCCTCCACTCTTATGCCTGGAATGTAAACACACCTCCCAAAAACAGAGGAATAAACCAGCTGCTATTCACTCTTTTAACCATCTATTGAGCAACAGACCTCCATGCCATGTTTATAAGGCAGACTGCTGAAATGGAAAATTAGGGTGGAGAGGGGATCTCGAGAGGCCATCCTGCCTCAAAGTAGGATCAATTACATCTATTTCTGATTAATATGTCTCTAACTTGCTCTTTAAAAGGTTTTCAGTGATGGAAAGCCCACCATCCCCACAGGTAATGCATTCCAGTGCTGACTTATCTGATTCCCCTTGTTCTGTTGGCATATTCCACCCAGGAACTCACCTACCATCTCCTTTTCTGCAGTTAAAACCCATTATTACTCAACTGTACTGTGGTACAAAGAACAGATTATTCTCTTCGTGTGACTGCTGACTACATATACCTGAAGAACATTATCTTCTCTACATTTAATAACCCCAGATTGAGCAGTTTTCCATTCCAGGACATGTTTGCTCCTAATCTGGTAACTGGGTGCCTCCAGCTGGTCTCTTGTAAGTGCAGTCCCAACAGAGCTCAGCAGAAGAGAAGACATTCACTTACATGTCGTATAGTCCAACACCTATGTATCCCACCCAGAGTTTCATTTCTATTTTCACAATAGCAGAATGGTTTTGGATCACCTTCACCTTGTGATCAGCCTTGATCTTCTGCAGAACTACTAGCTACTCCCCCATGCTCTGTTCAGTTCATCACTTTTGTTCACAGGTCCTTGCAATACAGTTGATGAATTCTGTTATTTTTCAGGCCATGTATTAAGGTAATTTTGAGTTCTAGCCTTGGCCGTGATATACTTGCAAGGAGCACCAAGCTGACAACAAAAAGTGTAACAGTATTCTACATCGCAAGAGCTCTGCTTTTTTTCTGCTCAAGACCACCATGAAGAACCGTGGAGGCAGGGGGAGCACACACCAGCAGCAGCAGCCAGAGGCCCTTTCCAGGCTATATGCCCCCTAGGAACTGGCTGTATAAAGCTAATAGCACATATCATACAGCTGGAGAACTTTCTTTTATTCCTATTGATGAAAAGACTGAACACAAACCACCAAGGATAGACCTCAGTGGAAGTCCTTGATGGATACTTCCACTTTGACAATGAGTCCCTAATAACTTCTTTGAGTTTTCCACTTGTTTTATACACTCTCAACGGTAATTTCAGCTCCATGATATTTCCACTGCTTATTTATAAGAATGTCATATAAGATGTTGCCAAAAGCCTAACTAGTAGCTGTCTGATCTGCTACGAATCTCCCATACACACACTCTGCTCTATTGTCACAGAAGGAAATCAAATTGGTTTACGTGATTTGTTTATAAGAAGTCCATGCTGACTCTTTCAGTACCTTCCTGCCTTACGCACAGCTTGACTGGCTGTTCCTGCAGATCCCTGAGATGTCAGCCAGCTGTCTGGACTTCCCCAGTTTGTCCCTTGTATGGATGGGCAGCACATGTTTTGGAGAATCAGTGGACACCTTTGTACAGTGCAAACAGCCAGATATGGGGCTGCTTATCCTGCCCTACAGGATCTCTGCCATGCTATTGTGAAGGTGTGGCCAGAATCAGGGCACAGGTGAGCTTCAAGTGTTTGTTCTGGTGGTTTTCTGGTTGATCTACAGGGACTGAAGTGGGTGAAACACAGATGAAGGTGACTTGGCTGCATCTTAGAGCACTTTGCCCTCCTGTCTGGATTGGTGCAGCAATGCTTCAGGCTAGAACAATTCTGAATGACCAGCACCTGAGGGCTCAGTGTGTCTCTGAGCTATAGCTTCTCTGAAGTATGCTTCTTTCCTGAGCAATGGGAGTCACCAAAACAAACTAGTGAAAGCAAGACATTGAAGCATGTTGCCAGGATTCTCAGTAAAAGGTGAAAAACAGTCTCTGGGATCTTTCATGCTCAAGTGGAAACCAGTATCAAAGCTCCATTGGTTTTGCTGAAAGGAGAATTCAGCCCAGGGTCTGTGATGTTTAAGACTTCACAGATGAAAAAGTAATGAGTCCTGGTTCTGCATGGGACTGGTTTTCTTTTCATTCTCATAGAACAAGCTAAAAAAATTACACTTGGCCTTTGGTTTCCATGCTACTATTTTGTTGCTGTTGAGGGAATGCAGCAAGAAGCAGCTCAGTATTAGTTTACACAATAATGTTTCCACATGCCTGTATTTAATTTCCAGTTGTAAATCCAGGTTCCACCAAATCCCACTCTCATGCTGGTACGTGTCCTTGTGAAACAGATACAGGGAGTATTTCATGTTATAAATTGGGTATAGGATTCCCACCCCAGCTGTCCATCAGGAAATCTCAAAAAGATTGCAATGTTCTTGTACTTTTGTTTCGGAAAGGGAGACTGATTGATGCTTTTTATATTTCATGTTATAAATTTGGTATAGGATTCCCACCCCAGCTGCCCATCAGGAAATCTCAAAAACATTGCAATGTTCTTGTACTTTTGTTCCGGAAAGGGAGACTGATTGATGCTTTTTAGAAGATGTTTGATATTGACTGCATTAAACAGTGATGCCTGTATAGTTGTTTCCATAGTAAACACTCATTCGAGGTAGCCTTGTTTGAGATAGCAGTAACAGAGATGTGGTTTTCCAGGAACTCAGACCATAAAGGAAATATTTTAAATAAAAAGGTGGAAGAGGGTGGATAAATATAACTACAGTTATAGTGTAACTGTATTACACTTCACATACTTCAAAGTGAAGAAAGCACCAGACTTTTTAGGTAAATCTCTTCCAATTTGGCCTTGGGCATGACCTCACAGGGTTACATGAGTCTGGTGGCTGCTCTCGAGAACATCTTTGTGCTGCTCACCTATGGACACCCTTCTCAGCAGATGTCAGCTTTAGGAGTGTAGTCAGGAGTTTAAAAGACTGGAAATGACTAAGATTTTCCTCCATCTACATCCTGAAGCATGGTGAGACACTGTTCATTGTTTGTTGAGGTTTTTTCTAATTATTTTTGTATGTGGCTTCACTGCCAGTGAAAGGTTGGCACAAATCTTGGAGCACTCTGAGTTTTCTGATTGCCATTGCACTGCTTACTGAGAAACATTTAATATTGCTGTTGGTTTCTTTTTAAGTGATGGGGATGCCTTCCTCAGTCTGATACCCTAGTTTTCTCTTGCTTTCTCTATGGTTTGTAATCAACATGCATGAATGAACATCACATAGGTTTTACCATTGCTGCAGTTGGCATCTGCTCTCCAAGGCTGAGAAGTACTAGCATTAGTACTATGCTCACTATCTTCATTTTCTGTCTGAATGCAAATTCCTTTCAACATCCCAGGCAGTAGCAAAAGTCTTACAGTTTCTCTTAAACCCTACTCTCTTTTTTAAAGCAACAGGACACTGATACAAAGGTGACCACATAGGTTTTACCATTGCTGCAGTTGGCATCTGCTCTCCAAGGCTGAGAAGTACTAGCATTAGTACTATGCTCACTATCTTCATTTTCTGTCTGAATGCAAATTCCTTTCAACATCCCAGGCAGTAGCAAAAGTCTTACAGTTTCTCTTAAACCCTACTCTCTTTTTTAAAGCAACAGGACACTGATACAAAGGTGACGCAAAAGCAAGCTCTTAAACCCTACTCTTTTTTTTAAGGCAACAGGACACTGATACAAAGGTGACCCACAGCAAAAGCAGCACTGTGCTTGCTGAAGTGATCCATCATAAAGACCAGTACTCTCAAAATAAGTACTGAGATACAGACTTTTATATCCACAGGTCACCATGCAAATATGCTCTTGTTTGCAAGACACTGAGTATTAAAAGTTCTTCCATGCAATTCTGGGAGATGTATTTTTCCATCCTGTAGATACTTTTAAGATAGTAAAACTTTTAAAATTTTGTTTTAAAATGGGTTACAAATTGTAAATATATAAACAAATGAATATAAATAGCCAAAAGAACATTTTTTAAAAGTCAGCAAACATCATTGGGAAACCTCAATATTTTTGTGAGTTTCAATGTTTTGATGTTGATTTAAGCCTTTTTTACTATAATTATCTTGCATTTCAAGACAACTAAAGCAAATCCGAAAAACTAGGCTTCTTCATTTTTCAAAAAAACCCCAAAAAATTCAGAATTTGATCATCTCCAAAGAAGAAATCCAAAGAAATTAAACACCATTATCCTGTTCCACAAAATGTTTCCAATTTGCTGACCTGGCATTTAATTCACAAAGATCTAGCTGAAACACTGCTGACCATTTTTCACGACTACACTGGCTGCCGTTAAGTACTTGGAACATTTTAAAATCCGGCCACATATTTTGTGGCCATTTCACAAGATTCCCAAAGTTAAGATTCACATTTTAACTGCAACCCAAAGCATTTAGCCATGTACTTCAGCTATACACTCCCACTCCTCCCTATGAATAGAGTAGAATTTTGCTCTGTATGTGAAGACAGCTAACGTGAATGGGAAATTTACCATTGTAGAGGAACCCATCTGAGCTGTGCAGTGAAGGCACTGAAGACCCCAGCATGGTGGCTATGGGCTTGCTGTTCTCTCCCACCATGACAGCACAGGGCATGGCTGTCTTTTGCTGCATGACTTCTGCATTTCTTCAGAATGTGACAAGCACAGTCTACATTTTTCAGACCTGGTAGAAAAATTCGTAAAATGGTGCAAAAAAAGGAACTTAAACCCCCTTAGAGCGAAGATTCTCAAGTTCGCACCAGTTAATACGAGGAAAATCAGACAGCTGTGTTGAACATCCTTAAGTCACAGGGATGGTGCTGAGTGAAACATCATCTTACACCTGAACTTGTGCATCCGCAAGTTTCTGGACTGCAAGATGTGTATTTTAAAGACATTTCACATTTCCTAGGATGAGGTTTTCCCCATGCTTCAGTGTGCTCCTCATTTGGAAGGTAGGTAGTGGTGGCCTGAGCCTCTTGGGTTTCTTCATGGTGTGGGTCCCAATGGCTTGTTTTTTGACAGCATGGTTTGTCTTCCCCAAGTTTAGCTGTGTCATATTTGGGCATCCAGACTCAGTAGCTCATTCTCCTGCTGCAGTCAGTGAAGAGATGGAAGTGCTGCAGAAGATGATGCCTGCCTTGGTACATGTGACTGAGATGAAATTTTAAATTACACTTAACATCAGACACCTACAGTTCCTTCAGTGCATCAAACTGAGTGTGCCACTTATAAAACTGCACTGCTCTCTCCTACCTACAGAGCCTCATGGCAGCAGGGTGAGCAGGGAGGGACATCTCAAGATGGGATCTTCACCCAACATTCCCTGGTGCTTGGAGCATCCCCAGAGTAGAGTCAGCTTCTCTACATGGACCAAACCCAGGATTAGGCTTGCCTGGGCTCACATAAGAAGCCTGTGGCAGAAAAGGGCCTGCACTCCAGTTCCTCACCAACAAACTATCTTTCTTATGCTCAAGATAATGTGCCTTTACCGTAAAGAAAGAAATGTCCCTAATTTGTGGTTATTTACAGCATTGTAAATCAGGCACATGCCACGAAGTACCAATAAAAATTGTTTAAAATCAGCCTTAAATAGCTAAACTCTCAACAGCAGCTCATAAAGTGAGACTTGGCAGTTCTTAGGTAGTTATGGTTAAATTGACAGTCCTTTGGGGAGTTACGATAGCCAAAAGCAGTAGTAGTTAGGAGCGAAGTGATAGATGGTGGAGTTTCTTGGTTGAAGAGCCTCTATTGCACACTCCTGAGGCTTCATCTGTTCATTGACCCTGGACTGGGAGAAGAGAGATACCAGACTTTGTCACTGAACACCAGCTTGTTGAATCATACATCCTTCACCTATATGGCCCTAGAAACTGCAAAGCCAGAAGAATGAGCTTTGGCATGAATGATCCTATTGCTGTCTGCATGTAACAGGAAACTTTTCAGGCAGGAAGAAAGATAGAAGGAGAACCAAGTCAAAAACAGGCTGAAAGGAAAGTTAAGCAAATCTGAAGAAGGGACCAACACCATGAACGAGAAAAGTCCATCCATAAAGAAACCAGATCTCAGCTCCTTTTAAAAAGTCAGGTGCACAAGTTATATTAGCCTCGAGCCAGGTCTAACTTCCGCTGCCAATAACCACTTCCACTGCCAATAACCCAAGCTGACATAACAGCAACATGAAGGAGGTTTTGGTTGGGTTTTTTTTCTGTTGCATTAGGCATTCATGTCTCTTTTCCACTTCTTTATTTTTTTTTTTTTTTTCTCATGGTACTTGTATTTTAGCCAACTGCCTCCCTTCTTGTTAAACAAGAGGAGTTTCAAGATGGAGCCCAAACCTAAACACTGGCTCAGCAACCCAACACTGTGAAAGCTGTGGGTTTGGGTCTCAATTCTGCTGCTAATGGGAATCGAGCACACTTGGGCACTGGCAAAATGGCTCATAAAACATGAACTCACATGCAGGCTGGAATCCTGTAGCCTCCCTTGCAGTGTGTCAACACAGTGTCCAGGCAAGCTAGCTCTTTGCATCATACTTCATCTCCCTTTTCTGCCCTAGCTAACTAGGCTGGGTTGGGTATTTCAACAGAGCAGTTCCCAACTGCCAGCATTCTCCTACACACACTCCTCAGCCACACAAAGCTGCATTATTCTCCTCTTTGAAATGCTGCACCAAAGCACAGAGAAATTTGGGGACATCCCTGTGAACAAGTGAAGGCATAGAACAAGCAAAGGCCCAAAAGCTGCACAGATGTATTCACAGCATACTGAGCCCAGTTCATGCTTCGCTGGGGACCTTGGTGTAGCAGCTCAGGCTTGATGCCAAACTTGGTTACCCAGTTTCTGAACTAGGCCAAGTTTCTGTCCAGCTGGCTCAGAGTAGGCATGTAACTGTCTGCACTTAGCCATGGAAACATGACTTGGCCCTTGGACCTTCAGAAGTGCTTGGATTTGTTAGGTTAGGAGCTTGGAACCCTTTGAGGTTCTCTCTCATTCTCTAAGAAGCTCACAGACTGTTCATAGTAACACAGGAATGAAAACAGGGGTCTGCCATACTTGAAGCACTGAATTGGACTTCAGAGCTGCTTGTGGAGTATTGAAGGATCTGGTATTCTCAGTCTGTGCCAAGTCCGGGCTCTATTTTCCTGCAAATATCAGGCTCAGGTTTAAGAAAGGGTAGTCACATAAAATACTGAGTGGAAGCACACTTGTATTGAAGGCTTCATACCAGAACATGGGGTTTCACAGCAAGAAACATTTATGTGTGAGAAGATCAGCCATGACAGAAGACAGACACAGCCTTCCCTCTGCCACACAGCAAGTGGCATCTGAGGCTATGCCCAGCCCCAGGAGTAGTGACAAGCTTTGCTGTTCTGCTTTTCTCTCCTGGCAGATCACGGCTCTGCTCTGAGGTCCTTAGTGCACTTTTGAATGCAGAAACTATGAATAAGATGTATAGCCCAGGTGGAGCTTTTCTGCAGCTTGGATGACTGGACACATTTCCACCCCACACAGGGGATTCACCAACAGATCCACTCATCTCCTCCAGCCCCTGGAAGACATGCAGGGGAATGTAAGACTGAAAGAAACAGAGGCATTATGGAACCTGAAAACCTCTGGCAGGATTCCCAAAGGAGGATCTGAGCTTAGTGGCTGCAGTCCCACTACTTGGCAGTGCCTTGGCAGGCAGGGTCTGGTGTGCCCCACTGGCATGCTTCCTGACTGGCCCTGAGTGATTCCTCATGCCAGTATTCACTCACTGTGGTTAAGTAGGAGGAGAAGGCAGTTCCCTGGTACTCCAGAGCATGCCCAGAACAGCCACAAACTCCTTTCCCTGGCACAGGGCACCTTTTGACTAATGCAGAATGATTCCTGCAGTCTCTCCTATCACTGGGCATGATGCAGGGGGTACAAAGAAGGACTTTCTGAGCTTAAAGCATACAGCAAATTCCAGAAGCTCATGACTGTTTTTATAATCAAGACTGCTTCCTGTAATAACATCTCACATTTGGTGTTGTGGATCTCCACTGATGGATAGTGTAGGTAGACAAAACCATAATTAATCAAAGACAGGGCACATAATGAAAATCTGGATAAAGTGTTAATGAAGAAATAGGTTTAAGCCTACACAGTATTTCCTCCAGACAAAACTAAATCCATTCTTCCTTGCAGAGTACAGACATAATATCAACATCCCTTCCCCATCTTCTTCTAGCCCACAGTGCAGTGGTTACTTCATGCACTTGCATTTGGGCATCCAAATCTAGCTACCATCCTTTGCCAAACTCCAAGTTAAAACTTAAGCCACTAAGTTATCAAATGTCTTCAAAATGGCCTATGTATTGTCCTGGGACTTGCTCTCAGTCTCCCTGGTGGAACTGCTTCACCTGGTATACGTATTTATAAGTTAGGCCACCAATGGAGGACATGAGGCAACAAAGTGACAACTACAGCTCAGTGATTGCAGTTGTTGCAACCTGTTATAACCAACTGTAATCCTGATCCCAATGTATATTCTGACACCTGAATAGAAAACTGGAGCTCCCCTTACTCTCAGTGGTTCATAAGAGGTTGCCAAGTGCTCAGCTGTTGCAAATGATGTGACAGAGTCAGTGGGAGCAGATTGAGTTGGTTTCTTCATGTCAAACTCAGGTACCAAGTACATGCCACGGAACTCATAATTCAACAGGTTGCCCAGGGAAGTGGTGGCTGCTCCAACCCTGGCAGTGTTCAAGGCCAGGCTGGGTGAGGCCTTGAGCAACCTGATCTAGTGGGAGGTGTCCCTGTCCATGGCAGGGGTGGTTGGGACTAGATGATCTGCAAGGTCCATTCCAACCCCTAAAATTCTATGATTCTATGATTATGATGTGAGGGGTTTTATGCATTCCCAACAGCAAAAGTCAGGCTGTACATGTTCTCTCAGGAACTCACAAACCAACTGAATACCCAGATGTCCTCTGACAGGCTGCATGGCCACAGATGTTACAGCACTATACAACTCACAGATCAGCAGATCATACAACCTGGAAGTGCTGATTGCCTACCAAACCTTGGCTATCACCCCTCCCATGCAAGTGAAGCAACTTTGCTCAGGCACAAAAGTTAGAAGACCACTTGGACTGGGCTCTTTTTTATGAACACTGAGCTTCTGGATGGGTTGATTGCATCTCCCTCTCCATCAAGGTTCCACAGCCAGAGATCCATACAGGGTAATACAGACAAATGTAGCCTGTACTCCTGAAAGATTTTCATTGATCAAAGTCTTCCCCAACCAATGGACCTTCTCCAGTGACTCAGGACAGTGATTAGCCATTGCTTCCCTCTGCACTCCTGCAATGTGGAGGATTTAGAAGCATCATGCCATGTTTTCATTAGCAGTCATCAGCCTAATCGTGCTGCAGTCATTTTCAGCAGGGATGCACTAAACTCCTTCACATAACTGTGTACCACAAGGTGTATTAATCAGAAGAGTAACATTTCTGGTTTATCTTTGCCTATACTGCCTATATTCCAGTACAGAGAAACCCTGACTATCACAGAAAACCAGAAATATAAATGCCTAAGGACAGATAAATGAATATTTAATTCAAAGCAACAAGATGTTGTTTGCAGTTATTTATTTTACTAAAATGGTTAACATACGTTGAAACAAAGAAGAGCAATAGTAATAATGTTTGTTTCTCCAATATCATAAATAATTATTGAGTTTTCATTAGCTGTTGGCTCAGCACTGATCATGACTTCTGTTATTTAAAAAAAGACACACACATGATTCATTAGAATTTGTGTTTCCAGAAAACTCTAAAGCAGCAGTAGAAAAAAAAATAAATTAAAGGAAACAGTAACAAGTAATTAGGCCAAGTATTTCATAAATTTAAAACCCACTTGATGTGTTTTACAGATTATTCTTGTGCTTTGATCATTTAAAAAAAGAACTGTTAACAAGTTGTTTATACAATGGCTTGTCTTATCCAGTTTTACTTCAGAAAAGTCTCCAAAAGTACTTTTTTTTATATGACAAATTTTGTTGTCATTTATATAGACAAAAACACTGAATATTTCTAACAGAAACGTTTGTCAAAACCATGAATTTATTGTCACAAAATATTTAATACCAGAATAACTTATAATAGTATGAACAAAAGTGAAGTATTAACTCTCTGTTATTAGTTACAAACTCACATTATTATGTCAAAATCCAGTAAAGTATCAAAAATTAATGTCATGGAATCTTAGACATATAATGATGCAAGTCAGTAGAACATATACTTCAACTGTTCATACAGTCACGACATACATTTCTTGCTTGGCACTTTAAGTCAATGCAAATCAGCAATTTAGAAAACAAAGTAAAAATATATATGTACAAAATATTTTCATATCAAATCATTTTCATTGTACACTAAATAAACCCAACAACATGTTATGTTACATCAAGAATTTTCCTAAGAAGTCACACCAAGGCTGATATTTGCAATGTATCTTGACTATTTTAGTGCAACTGAAACAGCCTCTACTTGCAAGTTAGTTTCATCATTAGCATAGTCCTGCTTCCATTGACATGGGGGTTCTGCCTTTAAACTCAGTGGGAGCAGGACTAAAGTCTTGTCTTGTTCATTGATGGCTCACCAAAAAGAGAAACAAGGAAAGGGATATGCAGGAAAAAAACCTGACAGAATACCCACAGGAAAAATCCAAATCCTAGCAACAATCAGCTCTTTTCCAGTTTTCTGTAACTGATTCATGTATAAATTGATTTTGGCTTTGCCACTGTAAACCTCATTAGACTATTGTTCTGACTTAAGAATACCTTGTACACCTCCAAATAAAACTTAAAAACAAACACAGTTTTATGCTAGTTATTACACTCAATAGGAGTCAAGTTTAGAGACATGACATTTAATACATGGTTTAGTATCTTCATAAAACACTCCTGCCTTAAATGCTGAGATTTTTCATTCTGTGATTCTAGTCTGGGCTTTGATAGTTGATATTATGGATTTTTCTCACAGAAATGTGAAAATGCCAATTAACTGTCCTCATTTATGCACTACCTACAAAATAAAAATGTTTAAACCACATTACAGTAGTAAGTTCCACCACGGAAATGTTTTTGAGTTCCATTGCAAACAATAAATGGCACTATAGATTTAGTTTTGTACAAGGAGAAGAAATTGATTTTACTTCTATCAAAACTTCAGCAAGTCACTAGCAAAGCTTTAAAATTATAGAAATTCAACTTGAATTTACAGCTAGTCTGGCTAAAACCTTCTTAACTAGAAACCTTTAATGAGCGACACAGCTGGGAGCATATGTATAAATTCAAAATAATCTGAACAATTAACTTATTTCCTAAATTTGTGTGTTCTAGAGTATTGCACTTTTCAAAGGAATGATTTTGGTATTTTAATATACTGCATATACAGGTAAGAAACATGCATAACAACCTCATCGTCACTTTGACAAAACATACTGTACAATTTTTATAACACTGTTGATTAAAAAAAAAAGAGAGGAGAATGATGGAACAATTTCATTAAGACTTGCCAATTTGTACAAGTCAAACAAGCACAACTCTCCAGGGCCTCCAGCAGTAATGTGTTTAGCCCTCGGCTGCTTAAGCCCACTTGGAATAATATACAAAGTTTAAGCATTATGGCATTGTCATTTTGAGGCATAACACTGTTGTCCTATGCCCACGTTATAGCTTATTTTTTGAAAGCAAGGCACTTACTGTAATAGCGATGCAAACATCTTATGCGCACTTTGATTAACATAAAATAAGTTAATGTTTTGATAAAACCAGTTTTTTTTATAATTTACATGCCTTTTATAGAAGCAATTGAACACTTCATGGAATACAATGAAAATGTCTGAGTCAGAAGGGATCTTATTTTTTTTTGAACTGACCATTCTGTAAAAGGGGATCTATTTTCCACATTTGCCTCATATCCGTGAATCTGATTTTGCTGAAAACCAATCCTGTGAGGAAAATGTCCGTTTGACATGAGAAAGAAGAATAATCCAGCTCTTAAAACTGCTGAACTAATGGCACTTTAACAGTCTTTACTTCTGATATATGTGATGATTTCTGAATGATGCAGCTGGTAGTTCCCTGCAGTTTATCCTTCCCCTGGGCAAGGTTCGTTAGGGCCATAGCTGCGTTGATCTCCTTCCAGTATGTTTCATCTTTGTTGGTTCCTTTTCTGTTAGCTGCACTAGATTCAAGCAACAACAAATATTTACACGTTCAGCTTACAGAGCCACCTGATACCAGGAAAACCATAAGAACAGCAAAAATTTTGGAAAACTCACCTTTCACACTTATTTGGTCCATTCTCCAGATTTTCTGAAAACAGGAAAAAAAAAAAGCCTATTTTATTTTAATAGTTTTTAAACCAAGAAAGCTCAGGGAATAGGTATATTGAAAAAATAACCCAATATTAATTATCAAATTGATAACAGATTTAAAATAAACTCTTTGTTTTGGTATATGTAAAAGACCAGCTTCATGCAAGGAGAAAGCTACCCTGAACTTGGAGCAGGGCACATGTCAACCAAAAATGGTGTGGGGAGGTTCCCAAGACATGACCTTACAGAAATAGGCTTTGATGAAGCAGAACCTCCATAAGCCTCCCCAGAACCACACTGACAGAACTGGTGCTGAACCCTGCCAAGCATATCCCACACTAGGAAAAATTATCTTGGCAATAGTGAGAATTAAGCTGGTTTTGGACGTTCACTTACATTTTGCAGGGTGATAGAGCAGTTTTTCAAAACATAAATCCCAAGGACATAAGGAATTGCAAAACCTAAAAATAAAAATCAGCTTCATTGCCCTTCAGTGAATGCCTTCTTGTATGCACTAAAATTAGGATTCTCACCGTGCACGCACGATGTGTGTGGGTTTTAACGTGCCCCTTGCCCAGGCTGTGCCTCATTCAGGCTGAGAAGGATACAAGGAACAAGTACACCTGGTCAACAGCCTTCAAAGCTGAAATTGCATCACAGGCACCAGCTACACTTTCTCATCAAGAGTCACATTTGTCTATTCATTAGATCCTTACACTGCAGAGAAGCCAGAAATACCTACCAGGCAGAAATGTATAAGCTTTATTCAGTGGGCTTGTTATCCTGACACAGAAATACATTATAGAGGAGCAAGAAGCCAATGTCTGACTCCAATGTCTATGGAGAACAAGTCAAACAAAAGGAACAGCAATGGTATGAGCACTGAAGGCTACAAGACCCCAAAAGCTTGTAAACATGGCATAAATCTCATAAAGTAAGGCACACCTTTATGAGGCCAGAATCCTGACTACAAACCAATTTTATTGCTGGATTTCCATTGGATTATTAACTAAAAGTTGGATCTTTTCTTTAAACATAGCTTCCAGTGGAGCAGGTGTCAAAGTACATGGCAATCCTTGGTAGTTCTTCACTTACAAGCAACTTTGCCCAACACAGCCAGCAGCCCATTGTCCCATACAGCCACCCTCCCCAGTACTTGGGAGGTGACCCCTGGAGACCAGAGTCTCACTCAAAGAAATGCAGGGAGACCAGCTGTAACTCCAGGGGTCAGCTCTTTGCCAAGCTGTTTAATTGAGCACACCTTCACCCTTTTACAAAACAAATTTACACATAAATGTCCACAAGTGACCAAGGTTTAAGTTCTGTTCCAAAAGAGCACATCTTAAATCAGTATCTCTTAAGTTCTCCTAGCTCAATGCTTGAAAGAGATTCAAGAGGAGGAAGTCCAAACTATGCAGAGGATAAGAAACAGAAGCATTTGATCCAGAAAGAGGTATTGAATGACACCGAAAGTCTCCTGCTTCACGCCGTACTTGGCTACAAAGCATTTTTCAGCCTTGCTCAATGTTTTTTGGGATACAATTTTCAAGAAGAGGTTTAGGACTGAGTAGGTCAGTAGGTATAGAAATGGAAATGGCAAGTAATAGAGAACATTGTTGCCAGAGCAAACCTGGATATAAATACACCTCTCTCAAGCATCTGTCAGTTTCTTTTGCTGTTGGAAAATATTTCCTATGAACAAAAAAATTGCTTGTACAAACTTCTGAGGAAAGTAGGTGTGAATGGTGACACACATTCCAATTTCAGCGTTTATTTGAAGGAGTATTTGCAAATATTTTTTACTGGTGTTTAGCCAGCTCCAAAAGAAAGCAGCTTGCCCATAGTATATAAAAGCAGTAGCAAAGCTAAAAAATAAAATCCAGGAGGAAAGAGCTGCCCTTTCTTTAACTTTGCTGAAGATTTTTGCTGAATTACAAGTATCTTCTTATTCTGTTCAGATTCTACATTTTTTTTCAAACAAATAATTTATGTCAAAGAAACTCAAAACTGGGTTACAATAAAACCATCATTGATCATTTGCAAAGCTCTTGCTAATAACTGCTGTAAAAGCATGTTAGTACAATGAAGTCTGAAAATCCATCATTTCAAAGCACAGACACCCTTTTTCTTGCCAAAAATCCTTTTCTGCTATACCAAACCCCTGACAGCATATTCCAGTTTGCACTACCATAGCATCCAAGCAGTTCACATCTGTCTGAACAGCCATTAGTGGAACAAATAAGTATTACCAACATTTTTGGATGGAGATAATCACATTGAGAGAGACAAAGACCATTCCTCATGCTCTCCTTGACATCTTGCCAGTCAAACCAACGTGTTCCAACTCAAAGCAAAAGTGGAGTTTACCTCACATGTCATGAAACTGCTGACTAAGTCATGTATCTTTATTCAGGCTACTTGTTCAGACTCCATTCATTAACAACAGAGATGTCCTCCAAGAAGTGGTTTTAGCCCATGGATCTCACACTGCAGTCCAACATCCCTGAGTGCTGCTGCAAAGACAGATTGCTAAGCCCTCTTCTATGTCTACTTCCTCGCACTCTTTACCCTTTGGACTATCATCCATGTGGGTATGCTGTGAGCTGGATGAGGGGAGGACTATATCTGTCCTTTGCATATTTAGTATATCCATACCTGTATCTATATACAGACATTTAGTACACTGGTAGTGTAATTACAGCCTTAATTGCTTGGCTCAGCCTAGAAGAAATGCAGTCTGGCCATGTCTGGCCTTTCACCAACATCAGAAACAACACAGATGACAAAAAGGGTATGCTGTGAGCTGGATGAGGGGAGGACTATATCTGTCCTTTGCATATTTAGTATATCCATACCTGTATCTATATACAGACATTTAGTACACTGGTAGTGTAATTACAGCCTTAATTGCTTGGCTCAGCCTAGAAGAAATGCAGTCTGGCCATGTCTGGCCTTTCACCAACATCAGAAACAACACAGATGACAAAAATTTACTGAATTTATAAAAATAAATAAAAAATAGGTGAATCTTACTCAACACTTTGCTTTTTCTTCGTATTTTGTAATCTATCTGCTCTACCCTAGCTACTCATCAAAGTTTTTGGTATTTAAAGCTTTTGCTATTTGACAAACCTGTACAAGAACTGCAAAGTGTATTTCAACTGTAAAAGCAACATTTTGGTGAAACTGTTACATGGAAATAATCAAAGAGCATTCTCAAAAAGGGAAAGTGTCCAGTTTCTTGACCATCACACAACATGTTCCTAGATTTCATCTTTGAGGAAATGGTGCTGGGTCTGGGTGACTTCTCTGGAAATGGTGACAGAAGGAATGGAAAAATGATGCAGCATACTGAATCCCACTGAATAGCTTCAGCTGAGGACTCACCACAGGGCAAGTGCTAATGGGCACTTCACTCATGAGCCCTCTCTCACTACATGAGAAGCAGCACTTCATATGAGGTACCAAGGATGCACCACAGCTGTCCTCTCCAAGCACTGTGGTTCACTTTAATCTCATACACCTGAGTGTGGTCCTCTCACTAGTTGGATCAAGGCAGACTGTCACACAAATTTAAACCCCTACATGCTTGTCAAGCTTAGATCAATGTGTAAAGTGACTCCAGAGAAAGCCAATGCTGATGTTCCCAAGACTCATTTAATAGGGTGAAAAATGACATTTACCCTACAACGTGCATATACACATTTCACCAATATACAGCTGGTCAGCACAATTAACTTTCCTAAACAAACCATGGTTGTCTTCAATGACATATTTATTAACTGAACCCTAAAAGAAGCTGCTGTTGAAGGTGGTTCATTCTGTCTCAGAAAGGACTGTGCTTCTTGTCAAAGGATGTTCGTAGGCTTTCAGCACATATTGAGATCCTATAGTAAATCTATTTAATATTAAATATCAGAAACATCTTTTTGTTACACGTTTGGAAATCACTTATAACAGTGGCCATTTGCTCTACAGCCAGAAAGTTGTAAGCACTGTGAAAATGGAAACTCAAACATTTTTAATTAGGGATTGTCACTTATACCTCACTTTCTGGTGCTTCATTCTGCTCCCAGCTGCAAGCATCCAGAGAATCAGCTTTGGCCTGGCCAGGAATGTCTCATTCTGCTCTCAACATCCGCCCAAAGAAACCAGCAAGGCAGGATATTTTTTCCCTCTTGTTTATAATAGGAAGTCACCATAAATCACTTACCAATGGAATCCTGTATACCTTTCCATTAGTATGAGTTTTCAGTATACAGTTTACTGGAGGATGCAGTGCCAAGCGTGTAGACAGCAGACAATACCAGCTTTGTGATACAGCATGCTATTTTTCAGGACTCACATAATTATTAATAATATACATGGCATATATTTTTTTTTTCACCATGAAATTTCTTCATAAATATTCACTGGCTGATCCTGACAACTCTCTTGCAAGGTAGCCTGCAGTCTTGTTTTAACAGAGATGGAAAGGAGCCTCAGAAGTCCAAAGACAACATGTCTAAGTAATATTTTGACCATTTCAAAAACATTATATAGGAGAATTTTCCAGGGTTTCTCCTATATTTAAAATGTTTTCTTTTGTTCTCCTGCTATCAGAAAGGCCCATCCAAAGAAAATACACTGTAGGGTTCTTGCAGACAAACCATCCCTAAACTACACACTAGCATCACTTACCTCCAGTTTACAATGTACAAAGGCCCTCTGGCTATGAGGTGCTTGCAGCACATTCAAATACTTCAGAACACCTCAGACCCTTTCTGTTCAATCAGTCCAGATGAGTAACTCTTATATACTTGGACAGCTTTAAGGGTGTGCTAAATAATGTTAATAAGTTACCTTTTATCCTTTGAATATAAGAATTCTGCCCAGAGAGTATCACGTGTGTGGTGATGAACTGACTTCACTAAAGGCCTGTCTGGGAACAACAAAGGCAAGACTGGCCACTTACGTAGGACCAAGAGCATCCACGTTGCTCCCCCACTTGCTATTATATCCAGCTCAAGTTGAACTGCAACAACTGACTTAAACCCTGCTTTGTGTTATCAGGTAACACTGACAAAGCAAAAATGGCTTGAAACCAACAGGGGAAAGAATGTGTGAATGAGGGAATGAGACAGAGAGGAAAGGGTAGAGAACATTATGTAGTAGGGAAAAAATGGACATGGAAGTAAAGACACAGTAGGTCAGTCCAACATGACCATCATATTTCTTGAAGCTACTTAAACATGTACAGATTCCTGATGAATTACACATCCTCTATTCTAGCTCAAAACAGAGGTTCAAAAAAAAGAAGAGAAAAGAACTGCTGGCCCCAAATGGTGAACGCTATAAAATATTTGTTGGTTCAGTAAAAGGTCCTGTACAACTTATCTTCATTTTACAACTGGCAACATTATTCAGTTGCTTCTCTCGCTGTCTCTCCTGAACTTTCTTTTGTTGGTTTTGGAGACTCTGACCTAACATGTGTTGACCAGCATTTTCAAAACAAGCAAGAAGAGGAAAAAGAGGGAGGAACAGGAAATACACTGGGGCAGCTGAAAGAAAAATGAAGTTTACATACGTGAGTAAATTAGTGGTGAAATGAGGCATATCTGTAGGTCACATACTCTCTCACACACACACACACACACCTTGACTCCAGCATTTTCCAAACTGCAATTTCAGGGTATTTGAGACTTTCAGATCTTAGGAACAGAATTAGGTTAATTGCAGTTAATATTCCTGTACTCTTCTGCATTGACACAGCTCCTTTTCCCCCAAGGATCCCAAAGCATGAATCACACATCACCACTAACATTCACCCACATCTAGGAAGGGAAGGTGGCTTAGTCCAGGCTTCTCAGCAATGCAAGGGAGGGGAAATGGTGGCTCAAAGCACTAGGCCAGGCTCTTTGCTCTTATAAGAAATGTCATTTAATCTTGGTGCAAAAACCGTAGCATCTTCTGAAAAACAGGAAAACCTCAGCTTCTCTAGCTTGAACTGGAAGAAGCAGGAGTTGGCCTTCACATCCTTTCACTCACAGGCTCCTGTTTTGAGCCTGATGTAAACAAACAAAGGAGTATCTAAACATGGGTACTGCCCAGCCAGTGAACCACACTACCACAGGCTTTCTACACACAGACAGGACTCACCCCATCCAGCACTGAAACTCTTAAAACCCTTTTCCTTTTGCACCATCCTCCCAGGTTTCCTCAGGGACATCAGCCCCATTAAGGATGATTGACTGAGAAGTGCAGACATGAAAGCTCATGCTGGAAGATGCTCCAAACCCCAGAGTCTCCAACAGAAATATTCCCCAAACTTGCCCTGGTGGCTGACCTCCTGCAGACCCTGAGCCACCTGCACATGGGATCCATTCAGGGTCGTCCCTTGTGAGGCCAGTCCTGCCCAAACCAGGTCCTGGACTGGGAAAGGTCTGTGTGAAACCACATGATTGGAACTAGCAGTGCTCACGCAGCAGAGCCTTTCAGTGGAAGGATGAAAGTCCCTGTTGGAGTTTCAGGTGACCTGTGGCTGCAGACATGGCAAGGCAGTGTGACCTGGGAGAGCACATGATACCAATCACAGCTGGTCATATCTCTGAGGGGTACTGGATTTCTACTGACAAAGATTTATTACCATGTCTTTTAGTTAGGTGGGAGGAGAAAAGCTGTCAGAAACTTGCAGGAACAAGCTCTGGGCCCAGGCTCTAGAGAAAGCTCCTTTTCAGCAAAGCTTTGTTTTACCACTGGTCTCTCTTTCTTCCAGGAGGAGGTTACAGAGCAGCTTGTAATGAAGTCACCCCCACAACCCTGTTACCTCACTCCTTTGGCTTCACAGTGACACCAAGTATAACAACTGACCTGTCATCAGCTGTTACATCCTTTGAGATGAACAAACTGCATAATGACAATTTATGCTCACAGTGACAACTGCAGTGAATATTTTTCCCTGTTCACCCAGTGTTTTTTTTTCCAGGAACAGCTACAGCCCTAGTCTGACATATTCTATTAAAAGCCATAGGTTGGGTCTTGCCAATGTTAGAAATATCCATCATGCCTTAGACCAAGCCTCTTCTGTGAAAATCTTTCACTGAAATTTGCTTCTTGCAGCATAACTTCAGATATTAGCTTTAACTGTAAAGGACTGCTGCTGCTCAAGTTTCTTCCTGAATACCTGGGAACCCAAAGACTTTTTTACCCTGTGCAGCCTGGAGCCTGCTGCATTGGGATTAGGCATCTAGTTACATTTTAGTACATGTGATTTTTATAAAATGAGTGTACATGCCCAGAGAGACTGCGATAGGTGTATTTTATAAATCATAAAAGAGAACTCAGTTTGCAAGTCTATGTTAATATTTGCATTAATAAGTGCACTGAAAGCCCCACATAATAGTAGGCATGGTGCAAATGGTCTTACAGCCTTGGACTATGCACATGAATGTAAGAATTTATGAGTTAGCAAACTAGATACAAACCTGATGTAAATCACTTCATTGTTCAGGCTGTCATGACTGGCTGTAAATTTCCCATGACCAGTGACAGTGTGTTCTCCTTGGTGAGATGCAGGGCACTGTGTGAGACTTGTTTTCTTGGCCAGACCTTAGCAGGTTTATAATGGGAGCTGGGGCTGTGGAGTGTTGAGGCGAGTTGTTAGCAAACTGACGGTTATACAGTATTATTTTCTTTTCAAGTTTGCTGCAAAGCTGACTGAAATCAAATATTTTCTCATTGAATTGGCATGTAATTAGTAGTGTAATGTTGTCAGATTCCTTGGTGATAGTCTCCCACATGCATTTCACAATGCATAAACAAACATCTGACCTAGGTTTCTTTTTTTGTGTGTGTATTATTTAGGAAGGGATTTTGAGCATGTGCTGTGCTGCCTGTTCAGATGAAATGGTTTGCCCTCCTGTTGCAAACCGTTAGCAGTTAACAGTGAAAACCATGTTAGGCAGCAGGGAAGGGGGAGGGTGAAATAAAGAAAAAAGGAGAAAGGGACAGAGGAAGAGCAAAAAGAAATGAAGGAAAGAGTATGGGCGATGTTAAAAAAATACAAATGAGAAAATGACAAATAAAGATTCATCAGGAAAAAAGAAGAGTAAAGCATATGGAGGGAGAAAACACGCCACTGTTCCGATTTTCTTTGTTTTTAATACAAAAATATCCTTCTTCCCACCCAGGAAACTTGCTGTTGCGCAGGCAGGCACGTTCAAACTCTCACTCTGGATCTAAAGAGTTTAATTGGGAGCTCTTAAAGCCTAAAATAAGGCTTTAAAAATAAAAAAGCTGAAGTTAAATGCAGCCAGGGTAAGCACTATTACACTCCAGCACGATTGTTTTTCATTAAAAAAGCAGGGTGAAAGGGAGGGTTTCAAAGCCATATTTCAACCCCAGGCTGACACTACAGCAGTAAAATCTGATTTTGTTATGCTAGTTGGCTGTGGGTTTGGGAGCAGACCCTACATATGCGGTGTAACGTTATGATATGAATGCATGCACACAGGATATTTTCAGAAGCCTCCTGCAGAATTCGGAGAAATGTACCCCCCATTCCTGTGGCCCTGCCTGCAGGAGCCAGCTCCTCTCCTGCCCCTGGGAGCCAAGCAGGCTCAGACATGGCATGTGCTGCACAAAGGCAATTTAAATTACAAGGTGCTGCGTTTTCAGGCAAGTGGAGGAACTTCTAAGTGAATGCCAAAACTGATTTCCATGGTGTGTTTAGCCAGCAGCATGCAGTAAAGAATGGGTAAGTCTGTCTGAGAGAGGAAATTCAGTTTCTTTCCCTTGCCTGTAAGATAAAGAATTGCCTGACAAATATGATCTCTTTAAACATAGCTACTTCCATCCACTGCATAGGGTGCTGAGATGTGCACAATACTTATCACAGAATCACAGAGTATCCTGAGTTGGAAGGGAACTACAAGAATCATTGAAGCTCAACTCTTGGCTCTGCACAGTACATCCCTGAGAAACACACCACGAGCCTGAGAGTGTTGTCCAAATGCTTCTTGAACTCTGTTAGGCTTGGTCCTGTGACCACTGCCCTGGGGAGCTGTTCCAGTGCCTGACCACCCTCTGGGTGAAAAGCTTTTCCCTAATATCTACCCTAAACCTCCTCTGACACATGCACAAATACCCAGGTACATGCCCAGGTACCTAAGTGATGTCCCAAACTTACTGTGAGATCATAAGCATAGAAATTCAAGCAGCTTGTAATAAAAGTGCATCAGCACATATAGGGCTCCAACAATCAAACAGTCACAAAAATGGCTGTAAGCTGCAAAAGAGGCCCAGACAACTGTTGCACAACAGATCCTGCAAATCCAGGGATTATGTGTGAAATTATAAAAAATATTTGATCTTTCAGGAGATACAGATATTTTCAAATATATACACACCTGTAACTGCTTCTACATTATGTGTGCATAAAAATGCCTAAGCAGTCTGCCTTCACACTAAGTGTTCTGTGAGATACAGCAGTACAATCACACATGGTATTTTCTGAGGTCACCACTTTCCAAAGGCACAGGACGTTGTTGAGCCAGGGCCAAACCCACTGCAGTAGGTCAGACCTTGCCCTGACAACCTCAGTGCCATGGCACAGCAGCCCAAGGCTCTTGCCAGAAGAGGACACAAGAAGATAAAAGACATCAGATAGATTTAACACCACCAAGTAAATTATATTGGTGACTGGCAATCTCTGCTTGTGCTACAGGTTTGTGTGGGGCTCGAGAAGTTGTTCTAACCAATCTTTGCACAGATGCAACAGTACATTCCTTGGTCTCTGGACTCTGACTCGAAAGCTTGGGCTCTCATCTTCAGCAGTGCAAAGCACTCATCAACAAAAGTGTTGATTTGCATGCATAAAAAGCCATGAAATCATGAGCATCCACAAGATCTTATATATCTAAAATGATTTCAAATTGTAATTGTCTGATGCCTTGATTCCCCGTTTGTGAAATCCTACAGATGTCTTATGAAAACACCTTTATTAAAGTTTGAAAAGGACCAGATGGTATGTATCAAATGGCACAGAACAGCACATCACCAAATTAATCATCTTGTCCTCAGAGATGCTCAGGTAAGTTCATGTTACTGCTTTTGGTGGTACAGAAGCAGCAATGAGCACCCAATGAGGATATGAGCTGGGTTTTGAGGCTTCTTTCAAACCAGGCCAGCTCAGAAATATCAGAAAAGTATCTTATGTATGTCAGAAAACTATTTCTTTCCCCATCTAGTGAGAAATGTGATGAGAATTCCTTTATTCAGCATCCTGAGGAATTATCACAACCTACACAGAAAGCTGTAGTCACACACCTCTCTGACCATATATTGCTGAGTGAGCCACAGTGGAAAGAGTTGCCTGTAGGCAATTCTCATCTCCAATTGCACAAAAGAGATTTTAGTGTTTGATTGCATTATTTTTGAGTCAAGTGTTTAGTTCTGTTTCCTTTGCTTTCCCTTATGAAGCTATTGCAGTCTTCATGCTCCTGCTTACCACAGCTTGCACTGTTATTATTTCCATTACAGGATTTCTTCCCAAACTTAAATATTCCCAGACACCTTCTAAACAGGCCCTCAGAGATTCTAGTAAACTGGGAGGTATCTCAAGAAGGGCTGTGTTTTCAGTTTTCCTATTCACCAAGAGAGTGAGAGGCAGTGTAGCAAACCAGGCAAAACGGGGAAGGCTCTTGGAGCAGAACAGCTTGCTCAGAGTCATTCAGAAAGACAAGCCTATTTGCCAAGAGCTTTTGAAGAAGCAGAAACACCTCCTTCTACCCTAAACATCATGTTGTGTTTAAAATGGTGTGAATCCTAGTGCAGTGCAATCCCAGCAACTCTGCAGAAGAATCATACTTAGAAGAGCTCAAAGCCTATCCTGGCTATCATGGAGATCAGTGCAGACTGAGCTTGAATCCTCAAGGAGCAGCAAAACAGTAACACTGCAGATGCTCACTAATTGAAGTTGCAAGCACCCTTCACAGAGGAGTGTTTGCCGAGGCAGATGAGGCTCCTGCACTCGGAAGGAGCACGTGTGGGAGGTCCCAAAACAGTAGCAGATCGGTACTTAACATTGCAAAGGCCTTGGATGTGAACAGCTTTGTGGAAGAAGATGGAATTGCTCCTCTGGCAAAACATGAAACTGTCTGTGATAACGAGAATGAGAGCAAGGATGACTGAACAAATATTTGCACTGAATGCCGTGTCAGGACAGGGGAATTGCTACTGATATGATCTTTACTTTCAATGTTACTGTTTCTGACAGTCTTACACACTTTGCAGATGTTTATAGGCCACTAAATCATTCTTCAAGAATGTTGGCTCTGTTCCCAAACCTGAAGAGGCTGAATGTGAAGGGGTTTGTTATTCAACACACAGTGCTGCTTTTGGAGACGGCGATTTTCAAGAAACCAGCAGGGAAGCATCGTCAACTGATAACAACACAGAGACTGGATCCAGACTTCTCAGAACTCAGGTCCTCTGCTGCTAAGGCAGGCTGGAGTAAACGTGCACCATGTAGCAGGGCATCATGTATCCACGTGGCAGAGCACACTGCCTAAGCTGTGACCAATGCTGCACCACAACATGGACCTGTATCATAGCAAAGATTACTGTGGAGAGACAGAGCTTATTAGCTGTCCTGACTGTTGATACACTGCCTGCAGCTCTTGGTGTAATGCAATTGCACAAACGTTGGTGCCTCTGTAAAATTCACCCCATAATGCTGCAGAGATAAGTTCTGTTCCGATCGGCTCCTCTAAGGGCAGGACACGCTGCACAACAATGAGGTGCATTCAAACCCTCTGCCATTCATCTCAGGAAGAGCAGCTCGAAAAGACACAATTGCTGAGCTGTAGAGGACCCTAAACCACAATATTTCAAGCCAAACAGATCTGCTTTCAAATAGTTTTTTAACCACGGGCAACATGCCCAGGCTGTTCCTCTGAGTGAAGATGCCAATTCTCTGAGATTGCAAACAGCTCTCACCTGAAAAAGTTACACTGGGCCACTGGAAGTGTAGCTAAATAGTGACTACACTAAAACAGTCGTAACAATAATTGTGACAGTATTAACACATATCTTTTAAATAACAAGTGATAAAAAGTAATCCATTCCCTTTGTGCTAATAAAACTATGAATTATTGAAACACAATGTATTACTGTCACGCAAAAAATGTACTTTCAAAAGTATTAAACATATTTCTCCCCAAAAGGTATTGACACCTTGACCAGCACAGCTCCAGTTGCATTAGCAGACATGATCTAAAAGTAGTTAAAGCAAATAGCCTCCTCTAAAATCTAACTGAATTGCTGACTATCAGCCTCCAAGATCAAGGACAAGGTTATCTAAAGTAACAACTCATAGCATTTTCCCCCAAAATAGGGTGAATACTGTTTAAACATGTCAGGTTGGTGCAGAGATAATACTACATATTTGTTTTACATTAGGTCATACATGTTTTCCTGGAAGCCAGGAGAGAGGGAATTCTCTCCTGCAACAGTTTGCTATATCAGACTTCAAACACACATGCATATTTATGGTAAAGCCAGATGGTATTCATGGTTAAATCAACCAACATACTTCAAAAAATATGAATTGTGAAGAACATGAAAGCTCTGTAGATCAAAAACAACTCAGAAGCTTTATCAGCACATATAAATGACTAATCTTCCCTCCTGTTACCATAAATTTTAAAAAAATCCCTTCACCCAGAAGGGTTTGCAATCAGGGGAAAATGAGCTACATCTACGTGAATAAAAATACAGAAAACACCTGCATTCATAGAATGCTATTCCTTACACAAATACAGTTGGAAATCTACCTGCATTCGTAGAATGCAATTCCTTACACAAATACAGTTGGAAATCATTGTGGACTTCTTGTTCAAGAAGCAATCAAATTAACTTTATCTCAGAGCAATTCACACTTCTGGAATTTGTTTATGTGTGTTTCCTGCCCTGGTTAGATGCTTTCCTAAGGGTAAGCAGCATCTGCAAAAATCATGTATGTGCACAGATAGCCTTGCATCCTCACCTTCCTTTTAAGAGTTAAGATCCTGAATTCCCAATTCTGTAGAGAAAATCAACGAGACAGGAAGCAGTGGTTCCAGACATAAAGACCATTCATACTTTTAAGGAAATAACTACGGTGAAAAAGAGTGAGATCCTTTGGTCTTGCCAACACAGTTCAACTCCAGGCTTTGAGTATTTAGATGGAGGGTAAGAGGAGGACTCTGAGCAGCCACACAAGCCAGGCAGATACAACACAAAGGCTTTAAGCTCTGTGAACTGTTGCATGTTGTCTAATTAACTTGCTGCTATTATTAGTAGTACTTCCGTTTCCACTTTTAAAACAACAAAAGCTTTTTCATTCATTCTGCAAGACCTTTAACTTTTTATTTTTGCCTGTGACCCAAAGCTTTCCCATAGACCAACAGCAAAGTTGGTGGAGATCTGCAAAGGGCCTGCAAAGCAGACACAGCAAATCCCAAGTGTGGAGAGCACCTGCATTCCAAAAAAGGCAAACAGACTGCACACCACCAGTAAGTGCTGAATTTGATGATACAGATTCATCAGGATGCACAAAGCACTGACACAACTGACCTAGTTGGCTGCCACCAATCATTTTACTTCAGACAAAGAAACCAGTAAGGTGTTGGTGAAACCAGCCACTCAGCACCACTGGGAGTCTGCAGGCAGAGCTCAGCTACTGCTGGCAGACACCACCAACCCCAACCATAATTCCAAGCTTCAGGATATCCTTTTAAAATACTTTCCAGATAGAACTTCCTAGGTAACTACCATCTCAGGTAGGAGCATCTTGAGAGCTGCTCAATGCACCCTGAAGGTTGCTGACCACCCATAGCCCCATCTACAACGAGACTCTGCTTCTACTTGCATCTCAAACACAGCCAGCTGCTGCAAGCTGTTATAACTCAAGGTGAGTTCTGCCTGATGATCCTAAGCTTTGCAATTAGCACTTGCCTAGACCCCCTCCGAACACCCAGAGGCCCACTTTGGGATCTTAGATGACACCTGGCACATTCTGGTTTAATTTTTGTTTTTACAAGCCTCATTAGCCTTTGTGGTGAAGCAGAAACCCCAGAATAAGAACCAGGATGCTGACACTGAATATCTGTACCCTTAGACCCCAGGGAGGAGCTGCCCAGAGGAAACAACAAAGTGCCTAAAAACCATGGCATCAAGGCCTTTTCCAAATGATTTTAGCTAAAGTTAAAAAGCTGCATTTTTCAGTCAGTCCTGGGAGCAACACCTCCTGCTTTATTTGTGAAATCTGCATTTCAGACGAGAGAACAAAGTATAGGAACATACAGGAATGGATAATCATAAGCACTGATTGCAATTCTCAATCAAAATCACTTCTCAGTTACGTTGTCTTCTTTTCTATCATCTCCATCTTTTTTCAGCTGCTCCCCATTTCTAACTGATGCTCATTTTTCTTTTGCCACTATGTTAGGGAAAG
>NW_008673053.1:80728-107648 GCF_000695815.1 Acanthisitta chloris
TTGTGGTTCTTTCAAAGAACGTCCAAGACTACCTGCTGGGATGGCACTTAGCTTGCAAAATCAAAGCCACATTCTAGGAACCCATCAAATAAGAGGTGCTGTGTATGCTTGGCTGCTGGCGTGAAACTGTTGTTACTGCAAGAGTTGGTTAGCAATTTGAAAATGGTAATTAATGCCCCCCAAGAAGGCAGATTGGGAAGTATGACTTGTGGACATGAGGCATAAGGACTTCGGGAAAGTTTATCCTGTCCACAATGCTGTGCACATGTCCTACCCCTGAGTCTGGTGTGTAAGCTAGTCTCTATACAGCACTTAAAGTGAAAAAAAAATCCCTATGAAAAAAGTGCCTTGAAACACAGACATTGGCAATGGATGAGACTTACTTGCTGTAATTACTGAAAGACAAATTTTTGATCAGGACTCCTATCTGAATTCTGTCCAAAGCCTCCCCAAGCTCCAAATGCTGTGACCTTTAAAATCAAGGAAGCAAAATGTTCTCTGTTCAATTGTCTGGTACTGTAAAAACAGAAAATCTGCATGTTAAAACTAAGGTTTAAATTGTACTCCTGTTTGGCAGTCAAATAAGACTTGCTTCTTTTTGTGTTTCAGAGAAAAAACTGGGTCTGTATAAAATGTTTAGAAGGAGACTATGCTTTATAAAAATGGGCAAAAGTTATAGAGGTACTACTTTTTCATGGATGACGAAAACAGTATCGTGATATGTAGTGGACCAGCAAAAAAAAAGGCATTTATGTTTCAAGGAAACAATAGAAAATTTTCTCTGGTTATGTAATGAAGTTTCAGATGAGTTTACACCTCTATAACTGTTGTTCTTGTTCTCATAGATATAGGTAAGAAACATCTCTGTACAAGACATCTCTACTTTCTAAGCACCAGAAAGGATGCTCTCCTTTGGACAAATGCATACTTTTCATTTATTTGGACAAAAAAAATATAATGACAATTAAACAGAACAAATTTCTAATCAACACTTGTTAATTTGAAACACTAAAAATTCTCCCATATTGAAAGCAGATTGCTCTGAAGAAACACTTATTTTCAAGGTCATAACAGCGCTGGCAAAGCTCAAAAAATTGTAGTCCAACTTGCTTGTGTTCAGCTGTGTTTACTTAGTCTCAATTTGACAAAAGTCTGCCTCTGATTATACATAGCAGTCATCTGCCCACAGATAAATAGATATTACACAAACCTTTGGAGGGAATGACATTTGGCTACCATTATTTTTGGAATAATGTACTCTGCATCCTGAACTTAAAACACCATTTTGGATTCATAATGTTTTCTGGGCCCAAGTATTTCCATTTAATAAATAAATTCACCTCTATGACCTTTGTGGACTTTAAGTTGTACGTGTTAGTGGATTAAGAAAAAAAAAAGGCAGTTTATTGTTAAATATTCTGTATGCTTGGGAAAGGTTGACTTAACAGAATTGAGATCAAAGTCGGTGGCAAACCTGGTGCAGCAGCTCAGAGCTCAACACCTGCACTGCAAAGGGCTCAGGGTGCAGCTCTTCAAAAAAAGGGCTCGAACTCAGCTTTATGAGACACCCCACCCCATCACAACCTGCAAGCACAGGGCACTGCTCAGCTCTCTGCAGGGCATGCACCTGGAGTGGAAGCCCATGCTCACAAAAACCCTAGCACCAGTGCCTGAGATATAAATGTGTTTTCTATCTCAAATGTACCTACTTCAAATGTAAACTTCTTAGCTTTCTGCCTACTATTTGTAGGAGAGAAAATGAATCCATATAGTATGCCAAACTGAAATTTTGCTTTATCTGAGGGAAGTAGTTGTTTCATGACATTTATAGAATAGCTTACATTTTAACGCAGACCTGCAGTGTTTCTCTGATGTGAACAGAAATTTTGTCCAGTTGAAGATATTACTTAGACTAGGGCATTTTGTGTTATAAATTATCCAGGAATAAGGCAAAAACCCGTGTATACATTGTAGTCCCTATTCCCACTCCTTCCCTCATGCCTTTTCCCAATTCTCTCCCTTTTAAGCGTGTCAGTTCCCCAGCATCAACAACTCCAAACCATGATTCCACATCATGCACATTTCAATGGAAAATGTTTCCAGAATGTGATGATGGACTGAAGAATAAAACCTAGACCCGACAGAGTCAGATAGATTAGTTTCTGTAAAGTTAGCATACTTTCAAAAATGTCCATTCAATTAGAATACCAAAATTAACAAAGCCCCTGATGCAATAGGAACCATATGTGTTTGACACACCCAGGCTCTCTGTCTTTAACATCTACATATTCAGTTTAAAGACAATTAAGACACTTGTTTACAAAGAACTAGTTTATGTGTTTACAAGACTAAGCTGAATGTTTTTAGATGGAATGATTGTATGCAAGTCATTTCCCCTCATTTTCCTCTGTTTCAGGAAGGAATATCACTGTGAAGAAGGAATGTGTTTTCAATGTGGACAGCTGGAGGTACAGAAAACAGATTTCTGTCATGTGGAACAAATGCAATGAATTCCTTTACTGGCTGTTTCCTTACAGAGATTAAGTATTAGAGCTCATTACACTATGATGCAAAGTCCCACTCATTCAGAAGTCTGATAACAACTGTGATCCAAAAAAGAGTTAATTCAGATGGAATCCAGGAAAATGAGGCAGCACAGAAACTTCATCAACAGTCCAATCACATGACAAGACGCGAGGCATCTCCAAAGCCACTGCCTGCCAAAAAAAGAAAGACTGCTGCAAGAAAAATACTTTCACAGCTTGATATCTGGGTCTTGTGACTGCTATCCAAACAAGGAGTAAAAGTGGTACTATATAATGTGGCAGGGTAAACAGAACCACCCACTTGCCAAAACCAATCATGTTTTTAATTCAGATAAATTCTGTTTCTTTTAAAAATGATGGGGGGAAAAGAAACAAAACCTTTTGTTGAACTTGAAAACTATATGTATAATCAGATCTGGCATGACTATTTTAGGTTCATATATATCACGAACTGTATAGTAATTCATGTTTTGACATGCAGGATCAAACCATCAGTCCATCCCAGGTGATGTCCTTTCTACACTACTGACAGCTGCTCATCTCAGAGGAGCATAGACACTGCCCTCAGCCAACTATGCAATAGGTTAAGAAGATTTTTCTGTCTGTAACTTACAGATGATGGCTTGAAAAATTTTCAAGCAGAATATCTGATCTGAAAAATTTACAGAAAGGAGCAGACCTAAGAGAAGTTCAAACTTTCAAGAACGGTGGGTCAGAGAAGCCTCCACACTTGGCCAAATGGTCTCACAGTAGCCTGAAAACTACTGACAGTTTTCAAAACAGGTCTTGGTGGGATTTGCCAAAGTCTTGGTTTGGTATGATTAAGCCAAAGTATGAGAAGTATTCTATACTTTTGTGTCCAGCTTAGTCAGGGATTGTGGATGCACCAAGAAACTGGGAAAATAATAATCACACACCCCACACAAACAAATCCCCCCACCACTACCACCACAGCCAGCAGCACTAGAGTATTTCCCAGTCCCAGATTAGGATATGTTTCCACCCGGAGCTGTGGAGCAGCAGTTCAGATTACTTTGCTTTGTATTCTAAACAAGGTCATACCCTTTTCTGGAAGTGTATTTGCTCTTACACTGTGCAACATGGGAAAAAAATTCCAAGACACAGTAATTAGATTCAAAGGTGCCTTCCAAGAAGGGTGGCAATATCTTAAATGCTTATCTACACTCGTTTCTCAAACACTTGGAAAAGGAAAATGTCAAACTTCTCATTTTGGACTGTGAAAAATGCTAATATCTCATATGGTTCTCTAATTTATTCCCTCACCCTTCCCTGTTATACTCCAGATTCCTACCATTATGTCTGCTTCCCCAGTATCTTCTCTTCTTACCTTCATCCCTTTGGTCTCTTTTTTTTTCTTGCCCTCAGTTCTACGTTCCACTTTCCTCATTCTCTCCCAGCACTATCTTCTCTTTACAATCTTCCAAAAGCTCCTGTTCTTTATTTTCCCACCTGTATTTATTTCCTGGCTGTGAGTTTTCTTCTTTCCCTTCATTCCCCATCCTTTCTTCTCTCTTTTCCCTCCTAGACCTAAAACGATACTCCAGCCATGACCTATCTGAAAAGAGAGGTACATCTTTTAAGTCCACTATTAGTAGTAAAGGGATGGAAAATGTCTCAAAAAGAGCTAAATGAGTATTCCAGTCACTGTCCTGGACAAACAAGTGTAACTCCCATCAACGGCTGGAGGAGTTCAGCACCTGAGTCAAGTTATTCCCCACTTGCCACCAGTCACTGTTTGGCGTGGGAGTCCTGCTATAGCAATCTGTCCCCACACCAGGGCACGGAGAGACAGAAAGAATTTCATTCAGTGGCCATAGGGTGTTGGTGATGAGAAAAACAACTCCGATAATATAAGTCCTTTCTTTACTCTCAACTAAGAACAGCACCCAAAGTAAGTCAAAACTTCATTGAAATTTAAATAGTAAGGAAGAGGTCTTATAAATATGAAGAGAGCTATGCACTGTTTCACCCCCCTGTTCTGCTGGATCTCTAACACAACACTGAAACATCACAAGAGAAGTCCCTTGTATGGCACAGATCGTGTAATCAATATCACAACCAATGAAAGTCTTTCTCTTGGCTTCAAATGAAGTGGTTTAACATCCTGGGAAAGGACAAAATTACACCACACAAGCAATTAGGTCAAGAGGATAAAAAGACTAAGAAGCATTCATTCCTTGAACTTCTCGAGATCTGCCATCAACACAGTAAATGCTTGCTTTCCAACACAAAGCAAGCTAATAGAAACATGCACTAGAAATCATCTTTATGGCCAACACTACAGAGAAAATACTGGGGAACACTTTTGTTTTTCATGGCGAATATATCGACCCCACAACACTCCCCAGCTCCACCCTCCAGCTGGTGCTGCCTGGGCAAGCTAGAGCTGTCTTTGAACGGTCCAATCCAACTTGCACACCCAATCTTTCAAAATTCTCTGTTTTCTTTGTCTCACTCTTTTTATATTGCTTCTGGTGGGGTTTTTTTTGTGTGTTTTTGCTGCTGCTTGCTTCCCACCCTTACTACTCGCCAACTGCTTGGTGGCAGGCACAGCAATTCCATGTAAGGAATGCAGCGAAGCAAAGCATTCCTTGATTTTTCTGTGCACAGTAACTTGCATGACATTTGATCATAGACAGAGATTAAGTCATTCATGAATAGGGCCCAAAGGGAGGAACAACTCCAGAAAAACAACCCTCCTCACTGGTAGTGAAGCATCCAGGACTCCACAGTCATTACTGCCACACTTACAGTTTGTAGCCGATCTGGCAAAGGGAGGAATCCAACTGCAGGCTCTGTGGTTTAAATAAAATGTATCTACAGCAGCTTGGATCAATGTTTAAAAATGTTCCATGTTATTTTAGTCCAAGGACAAGCTTTTAAAATTAAAAGAAAACTTTGGCTTTAATTACAGATTAAAAGTGAAAGTTGTTTAAAAAGAATGCACATTCTGAGAAGAACAGTAATGGAATTATTTAAAATTTAAAACTCGTTCTTGTCTCTCCCAGCATGTGACAAGTCTCCTTGTAAATATTTAAAACACAAGTTTGAAAGCTATTAACTTATGGACAATATTTAGGGTGCTTCTGCCTTGCTGTTGTGGATCTTTGGCATAGATTGACTTTTTCCTACATTTATATTTTCAAGCTAAAATAAGTGTCAGATTTTGATGCATGTTGCACTGGCCAAAAAAATAACCACGACTGTAACTTTTGCCTCCTTTCCCCCTACATTTTGTTACCATATATGTGTGATGCAGCAAATGTCACCACCCTATACATAAACGCAAAGGGTTCATTCCAGACTAGGTATGAGCAATGCGACCCCAAAGTGGTTAGGTGCTACAATGGAGAAGCTGCTGCTCCTGAGATGATTTTCAGTAACAATTGCCCATCTGAAAATCATTAGTGCATAGCAGTGGATTTTCCACATGTTCATATGCTGGACAAGCAGGTTGCCCTTGAAGTATGGTTCCCTAGGGGAAGAAGGAAAACCCAGAGAAAAGTATTCTATTGTCAGATCACTGTTTTGCTAGAGCCAGACAAAAATATGGTCAAGCATTCACTTGGCTGCTCTGCTGGCAAAACGATAAGGTACCGAAATGGAGACAGCTAATGAGGAAGGCAAAGAATGAAGCTCAAGAAGAAGATCTTAATTGAGTATAGATTTTTATATATTTTTTCATTTAAAAAATCAGAAATAGGGTTAAGTGTGCAAAAGTAATGACTTTCAGATTACTGACCTTTATTTTTATAAGGTTTAGAAAGGGTAGTATTTTCCCAATAAAATATCTCATCTTTTAATTCAGCTGTTTTTGAAGCACCAATAAGAAGGTATTGAAGGAGTCTAAATTAAAAAGGGTATGATTCTAACTAGGCAGCATTTGCTATTTAATGCCCCATTAATCGATAATTTGGCTTGAAGGAGGGAAAAAAGTTGGCAAAAGGGAATGGAATTCTTTAGCTCCTTGTTTTACTTAAGAAAAATTCCCAATGGGCTTCACTTAAACAAAGAACTTTAGTTTTCCACTGGAAAGACAAAAAGAAAATCTTGGTCTAGCATGTCCTGCCACATGCTTTAACTACACAGTAAAAGAGTATGTACTTGGATCCCAGGCACATTTCAAAAGTGTAGTATTTATTAGCTGCTCTGTTGCCAAGTTCCACTATTATCATTTTATTATAACTAAGGTATATTTTTACTAACTAAATTATATTTAGGCTTTTAGTTTAAGCATTTGAAGGTCTCAGAGTGTCACGTACAGATGACATATAATCTATCATAGGCATTTGTTGATTTTCTCCCTCCTCCTCTACTCTGTGAACAGTTACCCTCTCTTTGTGATCTCAGGGCATCTGACTTACCTAAACCCATAATCCAGCTGTAAAGATAGGCAGGGGCCAAGGGAGCAAAATCCTCGGGTGATGCAGAATTCACCAAGGACAAAGGTGAGCCCTGATACCAGATAACCCACTGCACATTTGTCCCTCACACCCTGAGAGGCCATGCCAGCCCACCTCTCCCCACTACCCCTTTCAGACACCTTGATCCAACCCTCCTCTCCTGCCCTTTGCTCAGCTCACCCAGACCTGACTTTTTTTTGAGACCTCCTATTCTCACCCGGGACTGCAGGCTGGTGTTTCGGACACAGGAGGTGTTGCATGGTGGGGCACAGGCTCCTCATTGGTGAGGGTGGACAGGAGCCAGTGGCTCATGAAAGTTTACTTCACCAGAGTCATGTTCTGCACCTCCTGTAAAAGGAATTTTGGTCCTGTGGGAAGTATGGAGCTGCTGCCTGGAGGCTGTCCAGATGGGATGGAAAGAGGACATTGCCATGAGGCAAGAGAGGGTTTTGGGGGGCTCAAATCAGGCTAGGCACTGCCACTGATCTGGGCAGGGAAAGTGTATTTCTGAGCAGCCATGAAGCCCAGAGAGATGACAGAGCTCCTCAAACCTCAGCAAATGCAGCAATACCACTGAATCCAGCTTTTATTCTTCCTATTTTGTGCAACAAATGAAGGACAAGCAGTACCCAAATATAAGCACTTACATTCTCCAGGGCCACAGTCTTTGATTTCAGAGCAAAGATCCCACTGAAAGCAGCTGGAGTTCACCATATGAAGTTTGGCAAACACATGAACATTGCGTGTCAAACCATGTAACACACTTTGGGGCCAAAACACTCAAAAACCAGACCAGATCTTGGCATATTGGATTTTTGCTTTGTTCAACATAAAGCACTTCCAAAGACTCGGTTTTAAAACATATATGAGTGCCTGTCCATGGATTATCAGGTGAAAGTAAAGGCACTTTGAGTTGGATATTCGACGTAATTATCAGCCCCTTTCTGAAATAAGAGGGCAGAGATTCAGGGATGTGAATCTGTGAATTGAATGAGGTATAAAGGACTGAGAAATATAAAGGACCTTTTCCCTATATATATCCACAGCAAAGGCAATAAACACAAATTAATGCTTATGTGCACTTATAGCAAGGAGAAATTATTATCACTTACAGTCTCATTAGATGAGGAGTGAAAACAGCAGCAGAAAGGCTGTGACACAATATTAAAATGAAAGCAGGCTTGTAAGGACACCTGACATTTTTATTAATTTTAAATGTTTAATCAAGCATTTGTTTACTTTGGGTTTTGCATAAAACAAAGGATCACTGGGATCAATACCTGCAGGTCAGACTTGACTTCTCTACTGACCTCTCTGAAAAAGATTTTCAGCTTTTCTGGACAATCTGGAGTAAGCACCTCAGAGAGGTATGGGATTAGAAAGTGAAATATCTCATTGTGGACAATAAAGTTGGGAGCTCCTTTTCCTCTACCTTTGCAAAGCTGACTGCCATGGTGAACTACTGCACAGCTCTGAGCTGAAGGAGTAAGCACAGCAAAATGGCAAGGCAGCAGGCTTGAATTCTACAGATATCATCACCGTAATAGAGCACAGAGGAAATACATGTGTGTGTGTGTGTGTGTATGCATATATATGAAAGATTGTATGTTTACAAACACCACTATAGTCTCAGAACTTGGCCAAAGCAGAACAGCCTTTCTGGGTTTCTCCCACTTCAAAAAGTGTCTCTAATTATCCAGTACTACTGAGATTAAATAATTAGGAAGTCCAGAACTATTGCAATTATGATACTGTGGACAGGAAAGGGCTTCAGGCTTCACCCAGCAACCCTGCTCCCCCAGCTGACCTAAGTCTCAGGCTACACAGGGCTCTCACTGACACTGCTGGCACAAACAGTGCTGCAGACACCTGGAGCTTTCCCTGATAAAGGAACAAAGGCTGTTGTCTTCTGGAGGAAGCTCCTATTTGAAGATGATCCCAGGGATATGAACTAGCGATGCAGTAACCAACAGCTACAGCAGGTAAACAGCATGAGAGGGAGAAAAGTAGGACAATGAATTTTATTGTGTCCGTGTAATGGGCAATCCACCACCCCACCTGTGCAAAGCTGCTATAAATAGTCAGGAGCAGACCACTTAATTTGCACACCAGCTCCAGAACCTGCTCCCTGAGCAGCTGCCAGTCCAGACTCCCAACGGTGTAGCCTACAATGGGGTAAAGCCAGACCCTGCTCCTTGGGGGAGGAAGAGCAATTAGACAAGCAGGGACCTGGGCTGAAAGTCTCCCTGCAGTCAACGGCCGAGACAAATTCCCCAGCACACCAAGATCTCATTAAAACTGCCCACAGTGTCTAGCCCACAAAGTACATGTAGTGCAAGGAGAGCAATCCTGCTGCTGTTTTGCAATGCATTACAAAATACCTTGGCTAGCAGAAAGAATTTGAGGCAATTTGCTCCTGAAGAGCCAGGTCATGAAGAGCCTTCATTTTTCCAGCAAACTGGATTCAAGCTGACAAATAGTAACTGAGAGAGAGAAAAAAAAAACCTCCTGACAAAGTAAGGGGAGATGGAGAAACCGACAATGTTTAACTTGATCTTCGATGGTGTAAATCTGTCAATACCCACAAATGACCACAAGGCCACATGCCAGTTTTCACTCTGAGATACCGTAACTAAGACATTTGGCTGGTACTTCACATTGGAAAGAAAGTTTTTACATTTAAAAATGTAAAACATTGTAACATTTAAGGAATTTTGGCTAGAGCCCACTAGCCAGCCTTCCCCCAGCTTCAGCTAAGGGATTATTTTGAATGTTGCTTTGCTTTTCATGCATCTGTTGCCTAAATCAATGTGGAGGCATGAGGGAGGGACTGAAAATTGGCCCTAGAAATAACGGTATATTTTAGTGTCTTAACTGAGAGTCTTGGCAATCCCTTTGAACTTGAAATGTCAGTGCCATACCAAATGATCTGGTCATCATAACCTCAACTTCTGGCCATCAGTGAAAGAACAGAGAGAGAGAGTCTCCGACATCAGGTTTCAAGGCCGCTGTGAAAAATTAAGGAAAACACATTTCATGGGTCATTGGAATTTTGCTTTACCTATTTTTGCTTCTTTTCAGCTGTTCCAGCTTCAGTTGTTTATCTGATCTCTTTCTGTTTGAATTGTTTTTATTTTTTCCAAATTTTCCACAATGCAGTTTACCTCTCCAACTTACTTTCCTGCTTTAAACTTCTGCTCCTTTTATTTATTTTTTTTAGCTCACATAAAACTCACTTATACAAGCTTTTTGCATGCTTTAGGACATATTTCTCCTTTAACAGACCTGAAGTGGCAATCTGATGCCAATTTAATGCCATAAAGCATAAAAGACATTGAAAGGTCTTTAGTAATCACTGTTAATTTCCACATCTGCCTCTTTATGTCATACCCAAATGTTTAAGTTTGTACTGAAGTGGATTGAATAAAACTAAATCCAACTCTGCTTTTCTGGATAATTCGAAATTGAACTTTACAGATGAACATGAGGGAAGGCTTTCCAGAACAGGTGTTTTTATGAGGGCTCCCCTTCCTCCACCAAGACAGGAAAAATCTCACACACAAACAATACCCAGAAGTTCCTGACATTTTCCAAATAGTGGATATAAACTCATTCACAGCCCAACATTAGTCCATGCAGAGACCCCTTCAGTTCACATCTTAAATTGTGTCAAGACCCTCCCAAAAGCTACTCTGTGAATATACATGGCTGATCATAGGTCTGGTCTCACTAAACTGCTTTCATCATTATGTTTCTGGTATTCACATTACAGACAAATGACCTAAAAGATTTCAGTTAAACACATAAAGGAGTTATTTTTTTAAAATTACAGAATTACTTTCAAAAACCACAAACCTGCGAAAGGAAATAGGATTTGCTGGATCAGATAAGATTACTAGTTTATCTGGTCAGGCACATTCAGTGTGTAGCTTTTTAGAAAAGAAAAATAAAATAGGAGGAAGCAATGGTGAATAAAACTAATTTTGCAGTTCAATACTGTACTGGTTTTGACAGTATTTTAAGATGAATCCAATCAAAAATCTCACTCAAAAGAAAATAACCTGGTCTTCTTATTTCCCTATTTCTTTCTATTATGATCAATAGAGAAATTCTATCATTCACACCAGCATGAATATGATTTCTTACCCTACTCGGGAGTCATCAAACACTGCTTTTGTGCAAGACTCTGAAGAGTTTTAAGTGTTTGCCACTCATGTCAAAATATTTCCATAGTACAGAAAATGCATGTGTTTGTGCATGCAAGCAAATGCAGAAACACCCAAAGCTTTTTCTTTATTTACAGCTATATGACTGAATACAAACAAGCTGCTTTTCACTAGTCTCACCTCAGGCATGAAATTTTTCAAACTCCAGGACTACTGAGAAGCTCACATTTTTATTCACCAGTCATCATACTCCAGATTTACAAGCCTAACTCAGATGGTTATTAGTGGGATGTACCTGCTTAAATCCCTTCTACAGATGGGAGAACGAACACTGTTCATGCCAAGTTTCGGTCTGGATTGAATTTTTACAGCTGGGTCATAAATTTGCAGATTAAAAGGGCTCTAATGGAAACACAGGTACAGCCTTAACTACAGCAACATGAACAGCAGCAATGTAGCACTGCGGGGGGGACAGTCTGTGCTACAAGCACAATCTACCAGGATGTTACCCAAAGCCACATTATTTCTCCCCAGCAGCAGAAGGAGGCTGGGACATGCAGGAGCCCCATGCCAAGTATGAAGTTTCAATTCAGATGTTTTTCCAGAAAGAAGTGAAACTTTTATGGGCTTGCCATTGCTTTAAATTTACTGCCCCAGAATGTGAAAAGTCCAGCCCTCATTCTCCTCCTGCTACTACCCTGTCCCACCTGTGCCTGATTTGCTTGCACCCCATTCCCTTCTGGCCACACTTTCTTGCACTGCACATAGATTAGCATGCTAGTAAATATCACCAAAGACAGTGGTTACTTGTGATGGAGGTGATAGATTTCATATGTAAAAGTAATCCACTGTGCAAAAGGAAGAGAGTTGTCCCTCTAATTTCTCTTTCTTCATGCAGGTGCCATGGGCAGATGTCTCTGTGCAGGGCCAGAGCCAGCTGGAGATGCACGTGAGCCCTGAGGAGCAGAACAGGCACATTTCAGGGTTGGAGCCAGCACAAGTCTTGCTCTCAACCCAGTGATCTGCCTCCAGCCATGGCTTTGTGCTCAAAAGCACTTCCCCATCAGTGGTATGTAAAACTGTGTGATTTCAAAACCACTTCTGATGAGGTGACAGCACACATCTCTGTGTTTCTGTCTTTGCAAACACAGTTGTGTTTTGTTCTTCTTTTTCATTCTTCCACGTATAGATAGAACTGTGCCATATTTTTCAGCCTCGTTGGTCTACATCCCCTCTTGGGCACAAACAGCTGATACTCACATTTTGCTGCTGGGTTTCACAGGCAGGGGACAGAGCAGATACACCCTCCTTTGTGCCCTCAGAAGCATCCCAGGGGACAGCTGCGGTGGCAGGGCCCCTCTGCATGCACATCAAGCCAGTGTGAGGCAGCCAGGCAATGGGAACCACCTGTGGGATGCAAACCATTGCTCCTGCCTGGTGCTGCCCTGAGTCCAGGGCTTGCTGCTCCTCTGCTAGAACTGGTGCACTCATGGCTACCTCTCCTGAAAACTCCCTCTGCCCTCCTCCTTTAAACAGTGTCTCCTTTTGCATTTCTCCAAATCAGTTTTCCCAAGCTGTAGTTTCACACACTCTTTAAATACACCTTAAATTAACTGTTAATTTTCTTATTTCCCTATTATATTCAGGACTAACCATGAACTCTACAGCTAAAACTGGAAAACAGTCTGATTTATGATCATGTGCTTTTCCATGGACATAATTTCCTGAAAAATTCGCATTTGGGCTGGCCCCAGGTTTTAAGACCAAGCATTATTCTGAAGACATTTAGAACAATGGGAAAATTTGGATTAATACTTTTTTGTCTTTGAAAACACCTTCACTAAATGAATGAGGCCGTAGGCTTGCCAAGGAACAGCCTTTACTGAGGCCTGGAGCACTGAGCAACTCTAAAGAGGAGTATTAAAATATATAGTTGTTAGTGATTGGTGACATCACCATGCATTTTTCCTGCTGTGTCTGAGAGAGGTCTTGGGCAAGCACAGGGGTCTGCTGCTTTTTTGGCCACTGCTGTGAATATTTGCATTGGGGAAATTTTAATAGTCTTGGAGAAACAGAGACAGACTGCTGCACCGGCACAGGCAGCGGCAACCTGTGGCCATGGAAATATGGCTCATGCCCTGATTTTTTTTTTTGTCTCTGAGTTTTCAGTCAGATGTCGTAATCTTTTCCATTTCAAACCATTCATGCAAGAACATCTCATTCTCTGCAATGATAAAGCTGTCAGGAGTCCTGAGACATGCTGCTCTGGAACAAGCTGATTTGAAGAAAAACCATTGCAGCCAAACAACTGGCTCAAGACAGTTTTTACTGAAGTATGTGGAAAATTTGCCATGACATCAACAGAAGCAAAACCAGCAGAGATGCTCACACCCACTCTCTGCTCTTTGGGGTCTCCACAGCAGTTATACCCAAATTACAAAATAGCCACAAACATGCTGCTATTCAAAGCACATATGATCTGCAGAGCTCGATCTCTGGAATCTTTAATATTATGGGTTTAAATTAAAAAAGAAGCCTTCATACCCTTTGGCATCTGAAAACAGATAAAACAAGGATGCACAGTTTTTGCACCCAGCACCTATGAGAAAACAAATAATCTCTTTTCCCACAAAACTAACTGCTAAAAGCAGGGAGTGGAGAGAAGTTGTGTAGAAAAGCTGACACTTTCAGGAGCACCACTTCCCCTCCAAGTAGGGCTGGCTCCAGGCAAAGCTCTTCCCTGCCTGCCAGCAGTCCCTGGGTGCCCAGAGTTTTAGGAGGGTGCTCTGCCCCCAGCTGTCGTTCCCAGCCCACCCAGTGCTCTCTTCCTCCATTCTCCCACCTGCAAGAAGTTGGAACTGCTTCCTTCCACAAAATAGACTCAGTTTGATGAAGCACTGTTTTCCAGGATCATGTGGAAATAATCCCAAACCATTCCCCTTGCAGCTCAAATACTGAGAAACTGAGAAACTATAGAGAATTAAAAAAAAAATCTCATTTGATTTTTGCTGTTTGAACTGAAAGAAATGTAAAAAGTGAACAAAACTTAACTAGCAGGGAGTAGGTACGATCTTTAAAATTCTCAAGTTGGGCTATCACATCTGGTCCATTAAACATGACACTGCCCATGTAGCAAAGCTGTTTCCTTTTAATCTTTCTTCAGAAAAAAACAACAGAACCATAAGTTAAACACAATCCTCTCCTCAATTCCCAATTCCAGGCTATTTTAGTGTTGATGAATCAGGTCATGTAATAATAAAATTCCTGCAGAAATACAATCTTTACTGTGTAACCTTCAAATTGCAGTTATGCCGCTGTGTGCATTTAATACTGTACTTGACATTCACCTTTTCCATTTCACTTCTGGATGACATTAGAATCTGCAACAAGGACCTCCTTCAGCTCTCCCAGATTACCATTTATTTCGAAGTATCCCCAAGGTTTCCAGCACCATTTAGATCAAACTTCCAAAAGTCACTGGTATGAGCGGTTTTTGCGGGTCCCCTGAGTTGTTTCTGAAAACAGGTTCCATTGTGTTCATATTATGCTTTCAAATTTTATAGCTCATTTTTAAATTACATGTTAATTTCTAAAAATGTTAAATTGTGAGGCAAAGTTGGCAAGGACCACACAAAATCACAGCACTGCTCTGCAGCCTGTGCGTGTCTCTCTATAGTACTTATGTGTGTGGCTACACCCTTACATTTAAGTGCTCTGTAGGAATGTGGGCTTGATCCTGCAGCGTGCTGAGGGTCTCATCGAAGGTGCTCAGTGTGCTGCAATAAATGACCCAGGATCATGCTTTATAAATCACCAACTTTGCAGGATCCAAATGAAAGAAAGAAAGGAAGGCGAGAGGAAAGAAAAGGCAGCAGTAATGAAAATATCAGAAACAGAGCATGCTCCTGAGTACAAATGTCTAAAAATAGAGATCAAACATCTTCAAAAATCAACCAGTCATTCAAGAGTTTGTTTAAAAGCCACCCTCCATTTCCAGGCCTGCAAGTCTTTAGTTTCCTCACTGTTTTTATTTGTTCTGGCTTTTCTACTGTGCTAAGTAACATATAAAGTGAAATTAATGAAAAATCTGCCTACAGAAAAAGGACTCCCTGTCTTGCCATTTCAACTCTTTTTCTCTTGGTTTAATTTTTGCGTTCCTTCACTAGACAAAGATATCCCAGAAAGTTGGGAATTTTTCATTTCCTCGTGCTGTAACGACGCAGAACATTTTGTTCCTGCAGGTGATTGACGATAGGGTACTCAGGGAGCAGTGCAGCGTGATTACAGAACAGTCAGCATTTTAGCGACCCGTAACCCAAAGACTGACATTGCTGCTTTCGGTTTATGTTCAGCCTCACTACAAGCATTATTAGATCTTTTCCTTGTAGGTTTCTGGAGCGCTCGTTGCAGTCAGACTGTTGTTTCTGCATGTGTTTGTAAGACAAATACAGATAGGCAAGTCTGGTTTCACTTACTCCTGTCACACAGAGAACCTGCTGTGAGTGACAGCATGCCAAGGAGTTAATGAAAACTAGTTCTCCAACGTGGATTTTTGGCTAAACAAAAACACTGAACCAAGCCTTTCAGTGGTCAGTTTACAACACATATTTGACCAATTATATATATATATTTTCATAGATTATACCTGCACTAGGATTAATCTGAACTGAAATTTTCTGCCTTAAGTGAACACATTCATGTATGTCATGTTACACACATAAGCATATCAGCTTACGACAGAAATGCTTACGTATGTGACGTATCCGAGTACGGCTGCACTCCTTCCCAGCTGCTCTGCTCTCCCTGCACTGTCTGCCTGCCCTGTGTCCTGTGGCAGCTCCCTGGCTCCCCAGGCCAGGAGCTGGGGGAGATGGCAGTGCAGGCACTGCACCTGCAAGGGCCCTGACTCAGGGTTTGCCCTAGCACTGAAGCCGTTTGCCATGAGCTGATGATAATTGTGCAGAGGTATAAAACGAGATCGCTTTGCTGACAGTCAGTTATACAGCCTGTCCTTGATCTTTATGTGGGATTTCCCAGTTGTGTGAAGCTAGAGTAGCATATGGTCCCGTGTTTATAAGCATGTTAATGACTGAAATGGGAAACTCTACAACCCGCTTTCCTTATAAACTTTAAACTGCAATTTCTTGTTTTTGTTATTGGACACTGCACTCGTACCCTGTTAATTTGGTGCAGGCTGTTGAGACACACGTGGCCACGCTGACCCTGGGCACTGGGTGAGCAAAGTAACTCCAGACACACTGACATACCTGAAATCATGGTCCTGCCCATTACCAGAACCAGACACAGGGAGTAAACTTTCTACTCATGATCTGTTACAAAAAGTTACTTTTCCAGGCAAATACAATAAAGAATTTGCTTCAACTTGATGGCTGCCTGTCCTTAGGAGCACAACAACCTCGCCAAACTTTATTCAAAATGTCCATCAGTTTTCACTCTGTGCTTTTTGAAATACTGCTTAAAACGTCTTCATAAACTAAAACATCTGGTAGGGACTTCACAATTCTGTATCAGCTTCTTTTTGTTAAGAATTAGCTGTTTCACATAACAGAAAACTGCAGTGGGGAGCTCCTCGTAAGCGGTGATACTTCACTTAAAAATACACTTGCTGCTTTCAGGAAGGTAAGAGTGGTACAGTCGGCCGTACTTTGCTATTTTGCTTACCCAAAATGGATTACAGCTATTTTTGAGAATACAGATACAGGTCTGCTACACAACTGCACTGAGGTATTCAAATTACAGAGAAAAAAAAATTTAAAAAAATCATCCTTATTTATCTCTCCCTACGTAACAATCATGTAGAAAAATTCATCTGTTTGAAAGTAGGTTTCATAAATGGATGATAACTTGAAAATATCTACTTTGTTCATGAAGAACTTAATTCCTACATGTTATAACATCATCAGAAAACCATTGCTGGGACTGTGATCTTGTAGCTGAAAAAAACCATTTGTACCTATTGTTTCCTGAGTGTACATAAGCATATAGGAAGTATATAGCAAATAATATAGCGTATACACATGATCTTTTTCTTTCTATAAGCAGGTTACTACTATTGTGCTTTCAAAGTGCAAAAAAGAATAAAACTACACCCTGAGAGCTGCGGGTGTGTTCTCATCAAAGGCCACAGCACTTCAAAACATTAAGGAAGGCATTTAAGAACTGACAAATACAATCTTGAGAGGAGTTCCAGGAATGTCACTTATGAACTTTAAGGACAAATATACTAGTTTTGAGTCATTCCAACACAGCTTGTGAACTTGCAAAGTTATGGAGTGCCTGTCTCAGACTTCACATTAATAACCATATTTTTCAGTGCAGCTTGAAACTTGTCAAGAAGAACTTAATCCAGTAGCAAATTTATTATGAATTTTTAAAAGTCGTTGTGTCCATTTTTAGGTTATGGTATAAAGTACAGAAAAACAGAAGTTTACATATCTGAGCTGCTGCATCTGTTCTTGAGTAACTTTTCCCTTAAAAATAAAACTTGGCAGACAATATGCCAGTAATGTGGACCAAATGTATTTGGTATGTTGAGAAAAAAACCTAAATGGACAGAGAGAGTTAATTTTGATATTTCATGGATGCACTATTCTTGCTCCCCACGAGATCCCGTTTCTCTATGGTGCCTCCACTCCCTCCTTCTTTGTCCCCAACAACCTGCATGCACCAAAGTCCTCCTAGCCCCACCATGAAACTGAACCTCCTGAAATCCTGGTGGCCCCTACATACGAATTAAAAAAAAAAAAATCACAGAAAATGTGCCAGAAAAGAGAGAACAAAGGCTGGCAAACTTGAGAGATTGCAAAGGTACCCAAACCTGCCTGCCAGGGAAGCCAAGGCGAACCAAGTATGTCTAAATCTGAATTAACTTTAGTGCAAGATCCACCAGTACTTTTCATCAATACTCATCCCAAAAGTGATGCTGCCCACGGGCAGAATAACCTGCCAGGAAAGGCCCCAGGGCAATGTGTAGGGCTGCAGAGTGGAAACCCTGAGAACTGGCAGACACCTTCAGAGATTGGGATGCAAAACTTCATTTTTTTTCAAAATGAAAATTTTTTTTGGCCTTACATCCCAAAGAAATACAGAAGAAGCTTCGCAAGAGGAACCTTTCAGCACTCCCTGCCCCACAGCAACCTGAGCAAGGCTGGATCTTGTCCTGATTTACAGCAATTTACTGGCATGTGCCTTCCTCTGACTGGTAACACAGCAGAAGATATTAAATCAGGCCTTTATGCCTTATATTGATAAGATTAAAATAATAAATTATGTGTAACCCTTCAGAAAACACTAAGACAAGTTATTTAATGGCCAAGCCTGAGGCCCCTTAGCTCAATGCAGCTAAGTGTCTGGAGAGTGATGCAGAAATTAGTCTAAACTAATCCATACATTCCTAAGAGATGCATGAGCCCCAAAGGGCCACATACTGGACAAGGCACTCCTAGGACACAAAATATGATATACAATGGGAGAAGGTGTTCATGCACACTCCATCGAGGGGCATATAACTCATGTCAGTGTCACAAACAACCACCTTGAAATTTCAAAGCCCTTTTTCTCCCAGCTGGGGCCATGGAGTACTTCAGTTCTTCTCTAGTCCTCCCTTATTTTAATAGAATGCTCAAGAGTTTTCTCCTTCTTTAGGCTTCTCTTAGTGCTGACAGAAAATAGTCTGAGTCATTTCAAAAATCATCATGGCTCTATTAAAAAGAGCAAACCAGCTTCATTAGTGGTCAGTAACAGCACTTAACTGTAATACTGCAGGTAGAACTTCTCCAGAGAATGAAAGGGTGGACAGGATTTATTCCCTCTGATACAAGAGGACGGACAGAAGTGATCTACTCTCATGCAACAGGATGGACAGGAATTATGCACTGTCTTATGAGAGGAAGGACAGAAGGTATCCAGTCTCATAAAAGGCACAATCAGGTGAGGCTCATTCCAGGTGACATCATCTACTAAAGCTGGCTGTATTAGAAACAATGCAGAAAATCCCTTACCTGTCCGATAGACAAAATTGCCTTCTGTCTCTGATGATGATGGAGACACCAGTTCCTCCTCAAATTCATTGGAACTAAATGAACCAGAGTGATTCCTTTGCCTTGTTTTTTCCATCATAGCTGCATTAGTAGCCATGACATGTCTCAATGAGTCATTTAAGTAACGATTCAATAAGCTGCTTTTGTATTTGGGGGGTGACACGTAATCCTCATTGGCACTTGTTTCTGGTCTCACTCCTGTTTTAATTACTGAACTTTCAGTTTTAATCACAGTGTGATGAACTGGTTTGTTATATCCCCCTTCATTCATATGGTTTCTCGGAGGATTTTCTCCATCTGAAAACAAAAGAACAAAGATACAGCAATACATTGAATACCCAGTATTTACCATGAGGTTTTCTCTACATGTTTTGAATTGTGATAAATATAACTGAAACTAGACAATAACTTCAGCTTTAGACACTGATTATAATTTTCTTCTGTTCACGCATTGCTCATAATAGTTCCCACAGTTCTCAGATGTTCCAGCTATTCTAAATTAATTAGCTGTAGAAAACAAGCTTTGGGTCTAATTCGTTCATGAGTAACACAAGGCAAGTAGAAAAAAAGGAGAAGTGCCATAAATCAATGATAAGCAGTTAAAAATCTGTGTGAATAAGCTGAATTCTTATTATAACTTGAAATTTGGTTTGCCTGAATACCACAGCATATTCAGGCACATTTCCTTAAACTGTACTCTTCTAATTTTCCTGCAACCAACCTTTTCAAGGGGAGTGCATACCAAAGAAATGTGAGTACAGGCTGAAATTGGAACAAAGATATTTGAAACTGAGCACAAATTGAGACATATTATTCTAAAAATTCACAGACAGATTTCTGACAATGTTGTGCAGCATTTGTTCCTGTCATTGTATCTCCATGTCACAACCATCTAAAAAAAATACCCACAGACATAATTAATACAAATGTTCTATTAAAAATATAGGATGCTTTAAAAAAAATCCTGCATATGTTAATTTGGATAAGAAAGAGAATTTCAGTGCAACTTTTATGGAAAACATTTGCTGACAAAATACATAAAATAAGTGACAAGATATTCAGTTTACCATCTAATAAGACCCACTGATGTCAATCAGATTCTCTTGTTCATGGTGTGATATCCTATAGTCCTTCCATCAAGGAAAGTAACAGTCAAGCAGTTTCTTTTTCTTTATACCAACAAACGTAATCAATTTTTTCCTTTAATGCAAATTAAAGAATAGGCTTGTAGAATCTCAAGAACTAACAATTCTTTCTAGTAACAATGAAATGTAATAACAAGCAACCAGGTTGTCACTTTGAATAACTTACACAACCCTGCTTTGCAAGGCTGCATAGCAGTTGGGAGCCAAAAAAGGCATCTAATTCACAAAATAACCCCAACTAAAGGTAGATCCACTGAGGGTGTTTTGTGATTAAAAATTACAGCTAACTTAGAGTATCTGATACTTTCTAAATATATTTTAATTGGTTTAAAACAGATAAAAAGAGCACCAACAAACCTTCAGAGCATGAGTCATCGCTGCTCACGCTGAGTCGTTCAGCATTTCCTTGAACATATTTGTTGTACAGTTTTATTCGTAAAGCCCAGCTAAGATCTGGTTGCCTGACAGTATTCTTCAGGCGACGTCTTGCATTGGCAAACCAGTTTGATACCTGCATACAAATGAGTGCATTAGTTTCTCTTGAAAATTACAGAAATAAACAAATCCAACCCATAGGGTTTTCATGAGTTTTATGTATGCTTCAAGGAAATGGCAAACAAGAAATATGAGCAGAAGTCCATGAAACTATCACTGAGCAGAGCAGGAACCTCAGACAAGAAGATTGGTTCAGGCTTCCCACTCTTCACAAGTGTTATCATAAGATTTCAATTAAGGTGTCCCAAATACTAATGCTCTTCACAAGTGTTATCACAAGGTTTCAATTAAGGTGTCCCAAATACTAATTTTATAGTCATCTTTTTTTTTAATTTTAGAGGTAATGCCCTGAACTTTTTATATGAACCTTCAATACATTACTAACATCCTAAATTAAAACTAATGGCTAATATTCAGTAATTTCCTTTGACATTTATATAGGCTACAATAAAACTGTTGAACAGAAAAACCCATTCTGAATTTGGTTATATAAAAGCCCAAATTCTCCCTTGTATTTTAATAGTATTCTAAGTCTGACAAGCAGTGGGTATCAGGAAAGTCTTACACAGAATATAGTGTACTTTGAGTCACTGCACAAATCATCCATTTGCTCTACAGAGCAGCAGGTTTTATGCACTCTTTTTGTTGTGGACACCCTAAAAAACCAGTGAAGATGCAGATTCCTCACAAGCTGACTACTAAACAATAGTCTGGTTCACCTTCCTTCTCAGCTGCAGAGCATGTTCTAGAATTTGACATAGCAAAATGGATATATGTTAATATCCTTCTGGCATACAGGGTCACCAAAAAGTCAGGCACAAACACAAAGATTTCACAGTGGTTTAGCCAACAAAGGAACAAAAGGCACAGCCTTGTCCTCTGTGCCTGTAGTGCTAATCAAACCACGAAACAGGATGTGTGCACTTGTAGTGACTTCACATGAAAGCACACCTCAGAAAATGCTGGCCTTGATTCTACTGTAACTTAAAAATGTATAAAATAGAAAATACTGATAGAGTGACATTACCATAAGTTTACTATAAGCAAGAGCAAAGGCAAGCTACCTACACATTTATATTTGCTTAATGATAAATCAGGTCTTTAAAGTGCTATTTACCCTTTGCAGGAGTAAGTGTGTTTTGACATGAGCTGTGCAAGAAGGAGGCAGAGTAGCATTACTTGCAAAGGAGAATCTAAAGAATGTTGGAAGCTTATAGCCCAGCTCACATCTCTGTGTTGTGAACATGTACACAGAGGAAGACAAAGACTACTGTGGTCATATTCTGACCTGGAAATGATCATACCATTTAATTTAGGTCAACATGCAAAGCATGTTAACACATGTTTTATCAGTACATGCTACCCCACCTAATAGAGAGCCAAACTATAGTGTTGGATTTTGGCCCAAGTTTTGTCACCTGTCTATTGTAATTAAGGTTGTATAAATCACACAGAAGTAACTATCTTGGATATTCTGGATCAATAATCTCTTCTAGGGTGATTATGAGGAAAATAAGCACTATCTGCTTAAAGGAAAAACTTCAGTTCAGAATCCTACTCAGAACTCAGCAGTGGCGCCTTAAGCCTGTCACTTTGATTTTGCTTAAAATTATGTTTACATGAAACAGGGTTCCACTGAAAACACAGTGAGCCCTGGATCTGTGCTCAGATGCCAAATGTGTAACTTTACAAGCCATGTAGTTCACTGTGACAGGTTAGAAGACCAAAACAGTAGCTGGCAGGGTAAGTAATTTTCATTCTCTTCCAAGGCTACTTGTTTATATTCATCATATTGACACAGCAATCATTATAGTAAATGAGAAAGAGTAGGCTGGAATCCATCCACTTTCTAATGCTGTTAACAAACTCACTCCAGACTGCTCAGCTGAAGCAGCAGTCACCTGCCTGCTGCATGACTTAGTATAACTATGAAATCAAGTATGTAATGATAGAGATGGATCAATCCAGGCTCCCACTGAACATTATAGCAGTTACTGCAGCATTTTACAAAACTGACAGCTTCCCAACCTCTCACAAGAAAGATTTCATTATGCTCCATTTCATTACATATTGATAAATTTCATCAGTGAAGTGCCATGTACAGAAAAGAAAGATAGGGTAGTATTAGTGTGACTCATACATAAAAGCAATTAAATTTAGCAGGAGTGATTTCAGCATGGTACTCTTGGTTTATTTTAGGCTCATTCTTCCCATGCCAACGCTTTGCTTTCTGCATATCAATATGAAAAGATGAGTCATATTTTAAGTCTTCTGCTATAAGAGAAGGAAATTGTAGTAGTTGATCATTAGCTCATAATGAGATAAATATATTGTGCCCTGTCCTCCTGCTCTTTATGAAGCAGATCATTTTAACTGCCATCACACAGTAGGTACATGGCAATCAGGGGATCAGGCCCAGCCAGCATGGGTTTGTGAAAGGCAGGCCCTGCTTCACCAGCTTGATCCCCTTCTACGACAGGGCGGACACTATGACACTATGATTTAGTGGATGAGGAAAAAGCTGTGGATGTGTCTGCCTGGACCTTAGTAATGCCTTCGATGCAGTTTCCCACAGCATTCTCCTGGAGAAACTGGCTGCTCTGGGCTTGACCAGGTATGCTCTTTGCTGGGTAAAAAAACTGTTCAGATGTCTGAGCCTAGAGTGTGGTGAATGGAGTTACATCCAGTTGGTGGTCAGTTACCCGTGGTGCTCCCCAGGGCTCAGTGTTGGGGCTAGACATGTTTTATCTCTTTGTCAATGATCTGAATGAGGAGATCAAGTGCACCCTCAGTCAATTTGCAGACACATCAAGTTGGGTGGGAGGGACCATCTGCCAGAGGTTAGGAAGGCTCTGGAGAGGGATCTGGACAGGATGGATAGATGAGCTCAGGCTAGTGATATGAGGTTCAACAAGGCAAAGTGCTGGGTCCTGCTCTTGGGTCACAACAACCCCGTGCAGTGCTACAGGCTGGGGGGAGAGTGGCTTGAGACCTGTTCCACAGAGAGGGACATGGGGGTGCTGGGTGACAGCCATATGAGTCAGCAGTGTGCCCAGGTGACCAAGAGGCCAATGGCATCCTGGAATGTACCAGCAATAGTGTGGCCAGCAGGGCTAGGGAAGGGATTGCTCCCTTGTACTTAGCACTGGTGAAGCCTCACGTCATGTACTGGGTTCAGTTTTGGGGCCCTCATTTCAAGAAAGACATTGTGGTGCTGGAACATGTCTAGAGAAGGGCAGTGAAGCTGGGAAAGGGTTTGGAGCACAAGTCTGATGAGGTGTGGCTGAGGGAGCTGGGGGGGTTTAGCTCGGAGAAAAGGAGACTCAGGGGAGACCTTACTGTTCTTTACAACTACCTGAAAGGAGGGTGTAGCAAGGCAGGAGCTGGTCTTTTCTCACAAGTGACAGGACAAGAAGCAATGGCTTCAGGTTAAATCAGGGGAGGTTTAAATTATATACTAGCAAAGATTTCTTTACAGAAAGATTTGTGAGGCATTGAAACAGGCTGCCCAGGGAAACGGTTGAGTCACCACCCTTGGAGGTATTTAAAAGTGCAGACATGGTGCTTAGGGACATGGTTTAGCAGTGGACTAGGCAGTGCTAGGTTAATGGTTGGACTTGATGATCTTAAAGGTCTTTTCCAACCTAAATGATTCTATGATTCTGAAAGAACCTCAAGTCAGCACTTACAAGAGGAGTCTTCTACTAAAGCACAAAGCAACAAATTCACTCTGAATACACATCCCAATGCAATTACAAGGCCCATTAAAGCTGAAGTAAAGTCAGGCAAATCCATTTAAGAGATTTTTAGGCTAAATCTATGATGTGGTATCTCTGGGTGCTGTCCTACTCTTGGGCACTGGTGTATGTTGCTGGAAAATCCTCTAAGACATCAAGAGATTCAACACCTCTCCACTCTTCAGTCTTGAACAACCTCCAGATGTGTGAACTGGAAGAGGCTGCATGGCTACAGGCTGTACCAAACAGCACACTCATCCTGAACTCCAGCCACCCCCTGCGTTATTATAGGCTGTTTCTGGCTCCTTTACAGTCAATAACGGTTTGTCACTAATTTCAACCAGCCCCAAATGTTACATCATCTATCCACGTGGTCTTAAAAAAGTTGCGTGCCTAGTGCTGTAGGTCCCACTCACGATGAGTTCCTGTTTGCATCACACTTTCCTAAGCCATTACAGACTCAAAGCTGCCAAAAACTGCTCATCCTTTGCCATGGTCCCAAGTTACTCTACTGTGACCTCCAAAAATAATAAAAACCCCAAAATAATGATTTACATACACGACAGTGGGAAAATCTTTGTCATAGAAACCTCCCAAGAACTAAGTATCTTGAAAAAAATACATCATGAAACTCACTATTCTTGTAAAATAACAATCATGTAGTTCTTCAAGAAGTGAAAAGACAAAACCCAAGAGGAATGATAATAGATGTGCTTTCCAGAATTCATTTTTTCACAGCAGCTCAGTCATCCCCAAAGAGCATCAGGTACTTATATCAGAATCATGAAATACTGACCCTCTGGCTTTACTTCTGAAGAGACTTCTTCAATTTTACTGTAATTTGTTCTGCATCACTGCTTAAGAGTGGCCAAAGTTTCAGAAAAGGAACAGACATCAAGCAATTCTCCTCCTCCAGTAATCCAGATATGCCTTTATAAATCTGAATACTATTAAATCCATAGCAGCACATGACCAATGTATTAATCCTAGTATTGAAAAAACCTTCAACAATACGCCCATTCATATTTCTTTCTGGAAGGAATATACAGCCATTTTTCTTTTTTATTTCACGAGAACATCTAAACCAAAATTTAAAATAAAATAAATCAAGCACTGTGGTAATAATACAAATCAAAATGTAGCATATTAATAGGACAAATTATTGGATTCTGAATTGGAATCTAATTGGAGTAAAACATAAAATGCCTTTTCAAACTATATTGCTTTTTTTGCTTCCTGCTTTGACAGTTGTGGAAGTATAAAACTTTGGACTTTTGGACTGAAATCTGCAGTAACATTTACCTTGAGCACTCCCAAAGACTTTGCTGGCCTGCACAGGAGTAAGCCAGCCCAGAACTTGCCCCAGGTTTGCTACTACCACTTAAGAAACAAGATGATTTATGATTCCTGCAAAATCCTACCTTCTTGAAAGAGTCTGACTTTTCTTCAGCTGTGCAGTCAGACATGCAGCTGAATAGTCCCCTTGCTATTCCACTGTACCCAGGAACAGAGGAGTAAGCCAAAGTATTGGTGAGGTAGAACAAATTAATTTAAAATCAACCAACTGGGTGACAGCAAAACTAATGAAAATAAAGTTGTGGAAGATTTGACACACAGATATTGTCCTAATAATAAAAGTAAAAAATGGGGCTGGATGTTCACCTCTTTGTCTCAAAGAAGGATTGGTTTTATCTATGCCATGGTCCTGCAAAAGTTCATTTGGATAGATGGTACATACTGGAATGAGGTTCATTAGATGAAAGAATCACAGAATCATAGAATCAGCCTGGTTGGAAGAGACCTGAAAGATCATTGAATCCAACCCTACTGTCATTACTAGACCATGGCACTAAGTGCCACATCCAGTCTCGTCTTGAAAACCTCCAGGGATGGTGAATCCACCACCTCCCTGGGCAGCACATTCCAATACCTGATCACTCTCTTCATAAAAAATCTCTTCCTAATATCCAACCTAAATCTTCCCTGGCAGAGCTTGAGTCTGTGCCCTCTTGTCCTGCTGCTGGTTGCCTGGGAGAAGAGACCAACCTCCACCTGACTCCAACCTCCTGTCAGGGAGTTGTAGAGGGTGATAAGGTCTCCCCTGAGCCTCCTCTTAAAAACCCGCCTCCCTCAGCCTCTCCTCATAGCACTTGTGCTCCAGTCCCTTCACCAGCCTCATTGCTCTTCTCTGGACACACTCCAGGACTTCAATATCCTTCCTGAACTGAGGGGCCCAGAACTGCACACAGTATTCAAGGTGTGGCCTCACCAGCGCCGACTATAGGGGCAGAATCACCTCCCTGGTCCTGGTGCTGACCACGTTCCTGATCCAGGCCAGGATGCCACT
>NW_008673054.1:0-43666 GCF_000695815.1 Acanthisitta chloris
GGATTGTTGTGGCCAAAGTGCAGGACCCGGCTTTAATAGGTACTAAACACAAATGCAGTGACATTTATGAACTACACATTGCTAAATGGTTGCCATCTGCCTTGGCAGACAACTTGGCTCAAAAGTGCTGAAATAACCCATCTAAAGGCAGATTCTCAAATGAAAACCAAAATCCTTTAGGCCTTTTGAAGAAAGAATAATACTCTTGGAGGTGAGATGTTCAGCAGACGAGTGATGTGCTCTGATGGCTTGAAGTGCATTTTACTTAAGCATTTTGTGAAAACTAATGATTTTGCATATTTCTTACTTTATATATATATGCACACATAAATATGTGTATTTATTTATATATAAGAAGTTAGATCATATTTTTTCCCTTCACAAGTCAAAAACAACTGTAATTGAACTGTTTAAATGGCAGGGAAGGCTGGGTAGCAACTGGAATCACTTTGCATTAGAACACAAATGTGAAGGGATTTGAAATCCCATTCCCAGGACTTGAAGTGGGGCATATCCATAGGTGGGTTTAGAGTCTGCATCCAGCACCTTTTGTGAGCTTGTGCCTGGGGCCAAGACTGGGGGACTTTGGAGAACACATACTTCACATGCAATTAAATTGTCCTCTCAGGAGCTTGGAAATTGTTAATTTGGGCATTGTGCTGTCCTTGAGATGCAGAACCATCCTGGGATTTGGTGCTTTTCTTGGGCTGTTAGCTCACTTCTAGCACGAGAGAATGTCAGTCCAAACTTCCCTGATTCATAAACAGTGAGGAAGGGAGAGAGTGTGGCCTATAGGAAATACAAGGTTGGACATTACTGCGTTACATTATTGGCTGTTGGTGCTAGTTTAGAGCCAAATGTTGGAATGTATTATCCCAAAAACGTTTGCTTTCTTATGAAATAATTTATTGAAATTTGAGAACTTATTAACGATAAAAGTGTCAACTAAAAACTTGCAATAGCTAATGTCAGGTATAGTTTTTCCCACTGGATTGGCTTTTTATTGCCTTTTGGGATATACTGTAAAATAGCTGGAGTAGGTGGTTTCACCAGTTTGGTGTTTTGTTAATAGTTTTGGGGTTTCCCCATGAAGTATTTTTAAAATCATAGCTGGAGGCATTTCAGGTGTGTTTTCACAATAACCCATGGAATACTGAAGTTTATGAAAATTAAGTTATCTATGTGTAAAATGTTACCTGTAGAACAGATAAACTGAGCATTAGATTTTTATGAAAACAGTACTTTGGTGATTCTGAATGTGTGGAAACAAATCCTCAATGTGTTCATTTTCAGTGGGATAGATTTAATAGGTCTTTTCCATCTTGAGCTTCCTTAAGATAGTATGAAAATTAATACATTTGAAATTTGGAGGTGTTCTTATCAGTGACCTCATCCTGACTTCTAAAAGTAATAAGAAGGGGTTTTCTTCAGAAAAGAGTTTGGAACAGCAGCCAGCCATTTTTTCCTAATTGAAGGAGCTATTCAGAAAAGTTTAAATTCAGAGATAAGCATAGTATACTTTGAGGTAAAACCATTAAAACACTCAACTTCCATGTAACAATTGTGTTATACCCAAATCACATTAAACAGAAAAAACCAACTTTGTAAACGTGGGTTAAAAACTTAACCAATTTGTATGTGGTGCCTCAAGTAAGAACACAAAATGGTCGTAAGAAGAGGTATGAGAATCAGAAGGAACTTTATTGTGTTACTGCAATCACATGTTGATAAGGTTTTTCCATTTGTTTTGCTAAACGGTTTGTCTAGAGCTTCCATTGTTCCTAGTTTTCCTAGTGTGCTTTTATATCTCAATTTCTGTAGAGTAAAGCATAGCTGTGTAATTTGATTGAATTTACATGCTAATTGTATGTGGGCCGTTAAGTGCTTGACTTGAAAGAATTGCAGTGAGAATAAAGATACTGTTCTTGCCTTGAAGTGAAAAATACTGCGTAGATCCTTGAACAGGAATAAGTGTGAAGGGTCCTGTATGTAACTTGAAAAAAATGGGGGAGAAGGAATAAAGTAACATAATAAAAGTGGGAGAAGTGTGGTTTAATTTTATATCTACAGTAGATTCACAAAACTAACTTTAAATCTTGTTCTATGTGAAAACTGTGAACCAACTTATTTTTAATGGAAAATATGGAAATACCGGTTACATTCATGGCTTGGATTTTTTAAACTTAGTTTAGTTTTGTGCAGATGGTCATCTTCTAAATATATTTTGATGTTCTTGGGCCATAGGGTGGGATCACTGCAGTTGGGTATGTTTCTTCTGTGTTGTTGTTATGAAGTTGTTCTGTAGGACTTGGGTTTTGTGGCTAAAACCAGCAACTGTGTACAGCGTACACACGTCGTGTTGTCGTAAGTATGGAACAGCTGATTTTAAGGCTGCTGGCCTCTCATCAAACCAGTGAGAATCCAGTCTTACACCTGTGTAAGAGACAGAGAAGCACCAAACAGAAGATGGTGGTAAAGGAAAATAAAATAGTACATATATATTAGTAATGATGGGATAGGATTATGGTATTTTCATTAGGTTTTTTGCCTTAATTTCACAAAAAAACCCCCAGAAAACCTCAGTGCATAATCCCCTGCCACAGACAAAACAGATTTTTCTTCTTTTAAGAAAACACATATACTTAAAGCAAGGTGAAAGAGGAAATGTAATAAATCTAAAAAGATGTAAGAAGCACAAGGATTTATTGCAATTATTTTTGTATCTGTTTGCTCTTGATGTTTTGGGCATTTTAATGTGTTTCTTTTTAAAAAAAGTTCCGTTACTGTTATTTGCTGTAAGAGGATTTTTTTTTCTGCAGTGCTGTTACTAAGCTTTAAATATTTTTATCTAGTGTGAAGTTACAGGGAAAATTTTGCAGAGAGCAGCTATCACACAGTACTGTAGAGTGCAGTCCTTGAACTGCTTGCTGGAATTGGTCATTCAAGCTGCTTACAATTGGTTTAAATACTTGTATGGAAATGAAGAATTGGAAATACTTGTGTGCATATTTAAAATAATTTAGTACATGTGTTGCTGCAGATATGAATAGCCCCTTGCCCTCCTTGCTGCTTGGGCCTGCTTCCTGCCTGCTCTGTGCCCCTCTTTCTTCTCTGTGCCCAGGCAGTGAGCAGGGTAAAAGAAACCCAGTCAGGATTCCTGATGCTGCTCATTTCAGTGTGGAAGCAAAGAAGATCAAGGAGCAGGCAGTAGAGCAAGACTCTTCATAACTGTGCAGACTTAGGTTATCTTGTGCTGAAGACACATAAAGAGTGTAATTTTATATATGCTCTCATTAAGTGAGCTTGGAAGACTTTTCAGTCCTTTGAAGTAATACATAGCTTAGAACAAATAGGTAAGAAACATGTTGAGGGCTTTACATGTCTGAGTAACATGCTGATGTTTTACATTCTTAGTGATAGTTGGTCCAAGGGGGCAAGTATTTGAAGCAATGAAGGTGAAAATGTACACTAAAATGTTAAGCCAAATTATATGTGAGCTTGATCTGTCTGTTCACTTTCTGCAGTTGCCAAGAAGGTTACATGCAAGCCAGTAAAATATGGAAAATAGTGTTCTTCGTGATTTCTTCAGGAAAGTGATATACACAGTGGCTTTAAAGAAGCAAGACTATTCATGTGCTTTTTCTTGGAAAAAAAAATGTAAACTGCAATTACAAAGATGGGAAATACTGTCTTTTAAAATGCTAACATTCTTCATTCTTTGATACCATAGCACTGTGTTTGTTGTTCCATATCTTATGTTCTGCTTTTAAGGGAGAGAGCGTTTGAAAGGTAAGCCGCAGCTCCAGTTTTAATCAACTTCAAATCAAAGCCAGAAGGCACAGGAGGAAAACTGTAGTAATGAAACTGTAGTTCATAATCAGTTTTGTTCCAGTGTGGAACATTGTGCTTCTAGAACTTCCAGCATTTTATCAGTAGCATTTCCACATCCAACGTTTTCAGAACCAGAACTGTGCCAAGTAATGCAAATAAAGTTTCTGCCTTAGTGTGTGAAGAGTGAAATTACTGCATTTCAAAAACTGAATGTTAAGAGGTTTGAAACAAAATACATGAGAGAATTGTCATATATTGGATTGCTGGTTTAAAAGTGAAAATAATGTCAACTTGGCAGTTGGGATGGCTGTGCTTTCAGAACCATTTTGGGATACGTGTCAGTTTATCATTGCCATGTTATGCTTTGTATAGTCTTTGTAATATCACTTAACGCATGTTCAGCATCATTCTTGCATCACAGTTGTGTACAGTTCATGTTTATTCACACTGCTGTATGCAAATGTCTGTAGAAGGGGGTACTAGAGTGTTTGGTATTATGTGACTTGTTCAGGAGGGTTTTTCATTGCTAAGCTTGCTTTCTGTTTTGTGTTCACTGCATGTTTTGGCAAAATACGCTTTTTCTGTTGCATATGGGGGAAAAGTGTTTATTAGGAAAGTAAATAGAAGTCCAGGGTGTCCCTCATTGCTTCTAAAATGACAGCTGACTTGGGACAGTAAAATCACTTGGTATACTTTCTGCATGATTACTCTAGACTTCTTCCTGCTAACAGCACACTTCAGTATTAATACTAAAGTATTCTCAGTTTAGTTTGTCTGGTTTTAATCCCAAACGTGTACAAGGCAGTAAATTATGCACAAGTGTCTTGATATTTGTTCTGAATAGAATCATAGAATCAACTGGGTTGGAAGAGACCTCAAAGATCATTGAGTCCAACCCTACTGTAGTTACTAGCCCATGGCACTAAGTGCCACATCCAGTCTCATCTTGAAAACCTCCAGGGATGGTGAATCCACCACCTCCCTGAGCAGCTCATTCCAATGCCTGACTACTCTCTCTGTAAAAAATCTCTTCCTAATATCCAACCTAAACCTCCCCCGGCAGAGCTTGAGTCTGTGCCCTCTTGTCCTATTGCTGGTTGCCTGGGAGAAGAGACCAACCCCCACCTAGTATTAAAAACTGAGGCAAAGAAGGTGTGAAGTACCTCAACCTCTTCCTCATCTTGGGTCACCTCTGTTCCCTTTCATGTCCAACAAGGAATGGAGGTTTTCTTTGCCCTTCCTTTTGCTGTTGATGCATTTATAGAAACACTTTTTGCTATCCCTGAATAGTATTCTAACTCCCCAAGTTGTATTAAACATGAAAAAATAATTAGTTTCATAATTTTTAAAGTGAAAGTTTTTAAATACTGAGTTAGACAGTTCCCTGGGGGGGTGTGGGGAAAGCACAAATCCGTGGAGAAATCATGCTTTTGTTCTGAGTTGCATTATGTTACTGGACATGCATTTTTTACTCTTTGCCTTGGGACCATTGTGTGAGACTGTTTGTTACAAAGTTTTAACAAGAAATGTAATTTGTCTTACTTTATCCAGGTATAAGTATTAATTCATTGCTAGCATGTTAAAAATAGCATTGGTTAGTTTAGGCATGTGTACTTTACTGGAGATGATGGCATGTAGTATGAATATGAGAAACAGGATAGCTCAAGTGTTGATAGTTGCTGAAGATTGGTAATACACTGTGCCTTTAAGCCTAGTTGGGTAAAAGCTGATCTTGAGCAGTGTTTTAAATCTTGGGGCCCAGAACTTTGATATATTGCAGTTGTATTTCTGCTTTGTTGCTGTAGTAGTCACAGAAGTACTCACTGTTTTGGAAGTGTTCATCTAGATACTTGAGGGGGGTAAAGGATTGATTATTGTATGTTGCTTAATTCTGGAGGCCTCAGGTAGGAAAACTGCTGTTGTAGAATCTACCTCATATCGTTTTTTAAAAATAATCCAAGTTGTTTAAGAAATCCTGCATATTCAAAACTGCCCAGTGTGGAGTAAGCTGAAGCTCATTAAAGGTGGGAAAACTTCATTTTAGTAGAGGTCTTACATATTTTATCAAGTATTTGAGCCTGGTTTGACGTTTGAGAACATTGTGTCTCAACTCTAACTTTCCATTACATTTATGGTGAAGTCTGCAAAGCTTTAGAAGTGATGTGAGGTGGCATACTGATGTAGGATTGGGCCAAATCATTTATCTTCTAAGCTTGTCACTGGCCTGCTCTGGTTATCCTAATCCATTCCATTTAGGACTTCATTTCTTACTCTGTATTCCAGGTTTCTTTTGTTGTAGAAGGCTTTTAATTCTCCTGATGATATGGAACATATGAGCCATATGAAACTTTATTTGGGGGTTGTAACACTAAACTTGATGGAAATGGGTTAAAGGAAAGAATCAGATGTCAGATGCAGTAAAAACAGTTCTTTATATGATTTGGCAAGTTGTTACATATCTCTCCATGTGTGCTTTGTTGGTGTATAAATATGATGTATGTTCTTAACCTGTTGTCTCGTTAAAAAGAATTTATGGCCCTTCCTAAGGGGAGGGGGGAAAGCTTTGTTTTGGATTAATTTAATAGCAAAGTTTCTTCTTTGTTTAAATCAAATGCACAGTAATTGTCAGCGCACATGAGAACTTCATAGGTAGGTTCTCTTTCTGAACTCACAGGTGTGTGGAAATACTAATATGACCAAGTAAAAGTAGATAAGTGCTCTTCATGGATTTACAGATGGGGTAGGTAGTACTGTGGAAAAGCAAGGAGATGTGGTTTACCTCATCTTTCAGTTTTCTGCTCCTGAGAATTTGGAAGCTACCGGAGAATTAAAAACCCCAAATACGACTCTTAAAAATTGCATCTAAAATTCTTAAATGTTGTTTCAGAGTTCTGCTACAAATGGAACTAGTTCAGTGTAAACATTTGAATAAAATACATGGATTAATGGACAAAATAAGTCTGAAAGCCTGTGTTTCATTAAGGTGTGGAGAAGAGCAATGTTACTGGCAATATTTGCTCGTATTTTTAGTTTTTTGCCTACATAACCTTAAAGGAACAGAGAAACTATGTTAATGACATGCAGAGAAAGGGTAAATATAAAATATATAGGACAAAATTGTGCTGGGAAGGGACTGAAGTTCAAGTATGCATAACTTATGTACCAATGCTCGAGGACTTCTGTCACGAGCTCAGAGAGCTCCTGTTGGGGGAAATTGCCAAATCTGGTCTGGTCATTATTGACAGGAAAATGTCATCTCTGCCTTGATCGTGACAAAGCAAGGATAGGATTATGAAGATTTAAGTTTATGAAAAACATAATTACCTTGCCATAGTGTTAAATCTGAGTGGTTGAAGAATCCACATCTGAAGTAGCTATGCTGAGTGGGTGTGTGTACAGATGCATGACTGTCACAGCCTTCCCAGGGCTTGGAAATTATTGACAGGAAAATGTCATCTCTGCCTTGATCGTGACAAAGCAAGGATAGGATTATGAAGATTTAAGTTTATGAAAAACATAATTACCTTGCCATAGTGTTAAATCTGAGTGGTTGAAGAATCCACATCTGAAGTAGCTATGCTGAGTGGGTGTGTGTACAGATGCATGACTGTCACAGCCTTCCCAGGGCTTGGAATATGGTAGTGCCCTGGGTTGTTTCAGCAGTTGCTTCACATGCCTCAGTTAATGTAAGTTCCTTTATGGCTACAAGGATGCTTTTCCAAGTCTTGATCTTTTCTGCTTAGCAAATTTCAGTTGCACAGTGACAGCCACTGCTGCTGAGTGTTGAGAGTGATAAAATCATGGGGCGCTTAAATCAGCATTTGCTCTTGCCAGCTGCAGTTGTCTTAGTTCATACCTTTTCAGTCCTTGCAGTGCAGTTCCAAATACTAGTTCTCATGAACTATGTGGTATTCTCAATGAGGCATTGATGTGAGCAAGTGTGAGTAGAGACTAAGAAATATATAGAGATTTTTCAGAAAATACAAGCTGGTTACATTTGTACTGTCAATGATGCAAATTCCTTTAATAACTCAAGGTGTGTTCCAGAAAAGGAATCTGTTGGATAATTGGTTCACTAATTTTGTAATAAAGATATGAAGACTTGGTTCTAGATTCATATTCTGAGGTTCATCTTTATACTGTTTGGATATCCACATTCATTTTAGCTTACCCAGTGTGGTGTAAAGTAGAATCACTCAAACTTTACGGCATAAATATACCCTGTCAGAGCATACCAAGCAATCAGGTGTGAGATTTTGCAGAGCTCAGAATGAAAGTAAGTTGACCAAAATATGTTGTTAAATAAGATGGAAATAAGGTTACAAGAATGCAAGAAAAAGGTTGAGCAGAATAAGATAGCAAACTGAGCTCAGAAGGTGTCTGTAAAAGGTGGACTGAAAGATCTTAATGGGTAAATGTTGTGTTAACCTTGCAAGGACATTGATGCATCAGTATGCAGAACTGCGGCTCGAAAGGCTGTCTTCGTTGGAGAAGCTGCTTCTTGCTTATGTGGATTTTCTTTTCCAAGACATTGCAAGTAATGTTTGTAGTGTGTTAGAGTGGACGTTTTTTCCTTGCCTGCATCAAAAGTCACAAACAGGTAACTGGAGCAACAGCTTTCATGTTCTAGTCTGTGTGTGTAACCATTTTCTCATTAATGTGTTGATATTTACAAATTTGTCATATGATGTAATTTTGATAAGTGATTTTTAAATTAATTTTTTTTTAATGTGAGAATTACAGTATGAGCATCTCCAAATCTGAGTGAGCTGCAGTGAGAAAGAGTACCGACAATCAGTCTCTGATTGAAAATATTTGGTCTTGAATATGATACCAACTGACTGCCTTTATGTAAGATGATAACAAAGGGGAGTTTGCCATTTCTCACCATGTGGTCATGGCTTAGTCCTGTGCAAAGGTGTTTTATCATTGAGGCCTTTGTAGTTTGCTTTCAAGTGAAGGAGATGGTAGCCAACTGGATTTGCCTTTTAAGGACAGTATATGGTGGAAGGGTTAATAGTATTCCTAACTCTCATTGGGATGCTTGATAGTTGCATTGGTTATTCAAACCTGAAATTATTCCTAATATAGTGCCTTTCATTCCTCCTCATTACATGTTAGTAGGTTCTTCCTTTGCTCTATGTATGAGAGCTGAGGCTTAATGCAGTTTTAGTTTGCTACTCACTTAGAAGGCTATTTCACTTTGGATAGGAAGAAGAACTTTATCTTACAGGTAGTCGTGACTTCAACTAAAATAAGGAATGTAAAATGGTACTAGAAAGCTGAGATAAGTCCTGCTCAGTGCAACATCAGCAGTATGTCCAGTTGTGTAAAGAAAGGACAAAAAGCCAAGTCCAAGTCCCAGCTTGCCAGATGGTGAAACTTGTACAACCGTAGCAAGTAGAGAATCTTTGCTCTGCAGTTTTATGCAGTTGAGTTCACAGCTTATCCTGTCATTAAAATGTTTGCAGGTTCCTTGGTGGTTTTACACTTAACTTCTAGCCCAGGTCTGAATAGTAATCTGCTTAGACTGGGCCAGCGCAGGCTTGACTTGTTGCAAGGACTAGTTATGTCGTATTGATACAGATGTGTAAATGCACAAATTTTCATGAGAAATGGTACCTTTATTCAACATTGCTTTGTGGGTTCTTTCGTGAACTGGTAAGTCTTTATGTCAGTGGATCAATATGTGAGCGAGCATTTGCAGGATACCCTGCAGTTTATTAATGCTGTTCCGTTGTTTTTGTCTTGGAATACAGCTTCCATTTCCTGTGTGTTTCAAATCTGATGTAAGATTTTCTCTTTCCTACCATATATGGTTTTATTACGGTGGAAGCTAGAACTTGATGTTCTGTATTTGTTATGAAGCAATCCGAGATACAAGTTGTCACCCAGTAGAGTTAGCACAGAAAGGAAATCGTGGAATTGCATAATGAATTACAAGATCTTTTGACAGGACCAGAGGCAGTGGGTACAAACTGAAACACAGGGGGTTCCTTCTGAGCCTCAGGACACAAATTTTGCTGTGAGGGTGACCGAGCACTGGCACAGTCTGCCCAGAGAGGTTGTGGAGTCTCCATCCTTGGAGGTATCAAAAGCCATCTGGACATCGTCCTGAGCAGTTGGACCAGATGATCTCTAGAGGTCCCATCCAACATTAACCCTTCTGTGATTCTTTCATCTAAATAAAGCTTTGACTTTATTAAACTTTATATGAATGAATGAACAGCTAAACCCTATTACATGCATAGGTATTTGAATGGTTCCTTACTAGGTTTCGTTTCAGCATAGATGTACGTATTGGTTAGTAGTGTTAAATTTCACCTTTTCAAATGAAGCACAGCAAAGGTAAAAAGCTCTTTGAATGACCCTTGAGTTGTTGTTAATAAGGACTGTGACCACATCTTGCCCTGCCCTTCCCCCAGCGCAGTCTTACGGCTTCCGAGATTTTAGCCCCACAAAGGTGTAATCAGTTCTGCTGTCAGTGTTTTGGAAGAGGAGGTTAGGACACTGGCCTAACTTGGCACCTGCTGCAAAAACAACAGGTAAGGAGCCCTACAGGAGGGAGTGGGGAGCATTGCCTGAAGTTGTGTCCAGCAGCATTGCTAATGCTTCAGAAGCTGTGTACCAGTGAGTTCCACAAGTCCTTAGGAACACTGATCTTTTAAATGAGAGAAAATTGGAAGCTTCCTGTGATACTAGATTCCCCCTTAGTTTTTGGAAGATCCAAAATGTCCTCAAACTAGTGAGGTCATCATCTCAACTGTATGTAAGTATTTTTCAATAATACGAAGTTTATGCTGATTTTCTGTATCCTTAAAACTGTAAAATCTGAGAACTGTGTCTTAGGCTTTGCCTATAAAAACTTTCACTAATTTAAACCAATTTAAGATTATTTTGAAGTAAAACTAAATCGATATTACTGTAACTCTGCTATTTAAATGTCTCTAAAATCTTAGTGGCTCTCTCAGATTGCATAATTGTAAACTTGTCTGGGCAGTGAGTAGCACAGGGATATCCTGACTTATGCTAAAGTTAGAAGAGCTATCCCAATACTACTTAACCCTGTGCCAGCTGTGCTGGTTTAACTATGTCATATTTACAGCAGCCTTTTCTAAATTTGTCCCAAACTCTTCAGTTGCTGGAATAGGTGACCTCAGAGATTCCAGAACCTGGCAAAACAAACTCATGCGATGTTAACTGTAGCCTCCAGTGCTGAGTGATGCAGCAGTTTTGATCTGTCAGGTTTCTTAAGTTTTCTGTACTAATTTTTTAAGTCACATCTATACGTCATCGTTTCTAGGTGAAAGAGATGATGAGGGTTAAAGGTTATTCCCTTGCTCCTTCAACAGTTTTGTACTACTTAGCTGTTCATGATAAGGTAAAGTATCACAAAATGCTCTGAACTTCACATCCATGTAGCAGCAGGGCATGTGAGTTCTGAATAGAGAAAATAATACCAGTATTTGGACACTTTTCCAAGCTGCTCAGCATGAACAAAAGCATTGAAAGTAGAAGTCTGAACATTTGCAGATACTTCTGCTGTGTAATGACAACATGCATAGAATGGATCATTATGGAAATCCCTGATGAGCCAGCTGTTCTGGTGCTGCAGGTTCCTCAGCCTAGAATGGGAATGTCAGTGAGCAGTAGGGGAGGGGGTTGTACTGAGAAATGTGGGACAGTTCCTGTTTTATACAGGATTATTTTAATGGCTTTGACTACAGCTTCACAGTTCACAAAATTTTGCAAAAACTATATATAAAAATATAGCCCTGTGATTGTACTATGCAATAGAAGCCTGACTGATGCTGAGAAGTTAAAGACTTAATTCCCTTCTGCTGATCAAACTTGGTTGAAATTATAGGGAATCTTTTAAACAAAAAAAAAAAGGCATCCTCCTGTTGTTTTAAATGCATTGTCTTGCATCTAAGAACATAATGACCTGCAAATGAACAATTTTTATTGATTTTACAGAGTGCTCAAAATTCCAGTATCTTCAAGTTCAGACCTTGCTGAAGTTGCACAGATGAAATCTTTGTCCTTTCTGTTTAAATAGTTTCAGCCATGCTCATCATTCCCTGAATAGTGAAGAAGTAGTTTGACTGCTGTATGGGTGAAGTTTTGCAATCCAGGCAAAAGAGGAAAACAAATGTCCCTTGATCATAGCATTGTCACTGGTGCAGGTTTGTTGCCTGGCTGTGGTAACTGCCACTGTTTGTTCTCCTGTCAAATCTGATTCCAGAAGAGGAACATCAGTACATTCACATTCCTCGTTCTGTGTAATGTGCTAACTTCAGGTACCCTACACCCTATAAACTGGAAGTTGTCAAATAGATGTAAGGTACTTGTAACAACCTTGTCAAGGAAATGGAATGCCCTGCTGGGTCAGCTCGAGCAGTATTTGCCCTTTTGTTTCCAGGAATTTAATAGTCCTTGTGAGCTTTAATTTGGTAATGTTCATTTTTTCCCTTGAATACTTACTTGCTTCTACTTCTCTGCAAGTATATGCTCTTATAGAGAGAATTTGGCAAATAAAAGACTGGGAAAATTATGTTGCAGTTTGTCTCCTATAATCCCTGGCAGCCATGCAATGCTGCCAGGTGACAATTGATTTACTCTCTGATGATTCTGTTCTCCTCAGCAGGGGCTACTCATGATTGAGATGAGCAGGTTTGTCCAGACTTCAGTGAAAACTTAAGAATGGGGAGGATAAGATTGCTCGACCATTTAAAAATGTCTGGCATTGTGTCTTCTGTTAGTATGTCAGCAGCCAACATTGTTATCTGTTACCTTTTGATAGGTAAACCTGAACAAGTGCAAACATGAACACAGCTCCACGGATCATCTTGGGTTCCCTTTGGAAACCCCAAATTAAGTGGCCACAAGGGACTGTGTGTTTTCCTGAGAACAGCTCAGCACTGGAGTTCTTCCTTTCTGTGTGATGGATAGTGGCTCTGCTACTCTCAAAATGATACCTGTGCCTGCTGGTGCAAAATATGGTCACTTCAGTCAAAGTTTACCCATGCTACTGTTTTGTGTTGCTAGGTAATTTTTAAAGTAAACCTAAAATAAAGGGGGGGGGAAATATGGAGATGAAGCTCTTTGTTATAGTAGCTGCCAAAAAATCCTGTTAATTATGAAAAAAGCCAAAACCCAATTGCAAAACCTGTTCTGTCAGTCAGGCCAGTGAAGCTGCCCAGCATCAATGGGCAAGGGAAATGTAAACTGTCCTTCAGTGTTCTAGATTGCCATGGCTGTCTCTGTTCAGGATGCTCTACTGACAACTGGAAGCTTGTCCCACATGGCCATTCTCTGTTGGGAAGCAAAGTAGTGGTGGGGAGTACCCTGAGATGCTGAATGTGTTACTTGAGACAGGTGAACTGAGGAGTTAGTTTTCAATTTTCCTTGATAATGACACAGCATATGCACAGTATCACTCAGGTTGTGTGTGATGCATCTGTTCTCTTCAGAATACACATGTTTATTGTGCTCTCAGCCTTCTAGACTATGTCAGATTCATTTTGCTTGGCATCATATCTACTTTGAGCTTTAATTTAAAGAAAAGCTTTATCATATGAATGAAAATTCAGAGTTTGTTCCTTTGAAAATAACTTTTTGCTGTGTTCTCACTCACTGTTAGAAATCCCATTTTTCGTTGCTGGCTGCTAGGATACATTCAGTTTAACAAAGTGATTACTGTTAATGATAAACAGTAGGGTTTCTGTAGCTCTGTGCAGGTTAGAGAGCTTGGAATGATCTTGATTTTTTTTGTAGAGAGAATTCTGAAGAAGCAGTGCAGAGACACACGCAATGAAACGTGTACAGATCATAATCCTGCCACCAGGCTCACTGGTTACTTACTAATTACTGTGGGGTTTTCATACTAAAATACAGACTGAAAGATGTGCAGTTTGTAGTTTCCCTTTAAGATGGGCACATACCTGTCAATAGCTGCATTAGTTTCACCATGGGGAGGTATTGTCCCAGATGACAATTCCAGCCTGGTCCCCATGACTGACAGTTCATCACTATGGACATGGTTGTATTTGACCTGCTACATGATTTTTCTTGCACTTGCAAAATTGTAGGTCTAGTTAGAAAGGGTTAGGGGGCTGTGCACTGTCATTTCTGCTCTAGGAAGAAAGTGTCCATCTTGGTGAATGTCAGGTACAGAATAGATAACTGAACTTTGGATAGCTAGCAAGCTGCACCACGGGGGTAGGGCTGAGATGCAAAGGAATCAGATGGGAGAATTGATGAATTAACAGCACATTGAACAGGACTTGGTTTCAAAATTGGCACAATTTAATACCTATTTATTCTGAGCTGTGAGCCTCAACCTGTTTCCAGCTATGTCTCGTAAGGTAAACATTACCTTTATTGTAAATGTTTGTGGTTGTGTGTTGGAATTTACACCTGTGTCACTTCTGAGTTGCTTTTTGGGGCTGTTCCTGAAGCGAAGCTAGCCTGAAAGGTTCAACCTGTGTATGGCTGTCCAAATGAATTCTTTCTGTAACAAATGCTTTGCAGGGTGTGCTGAGTTTTCTGATCATCAAACGGGACCTCAAGATGTTGGTAAATTGTTTTAAGAAGCCTTTATCTGAGAGCAGAGAGAGTTCTTCAGCCCCTTGTGCTGCTGTAACCAGGATCTTTGCAGGCAGTCTTGTCTCTGCGCACGTTTTGTTGGGGTGTTTGGGCTCTGCATCATGTTTGTATACCTGAGTAATGGATTATCTTAAGCCTGTAAAACATGGCAGTGCTCACAGGTTATTTTAAATCGGAGGAATTTATGGAGAAGAGGCGATATTAATTGGGGGAGGAGGGAATGTGTGTGTATGGGTGAGAGCTGTTTGGAAGCCTGAGAGGCTGGGGTGTGGAGCTGCAGGATTTGAAACACTTTGCATAATTATTTTGCACATGGACTCTGTGAGAAAACACACAGGGTTCAAAATGGAGACCCTAATTAACACTTGTATTATATAGACATTTTTAATAGAATTACAATAATTTTAACTATGAGTTAATAGATGTAATAGGAAGAAAATAATACTCCGACTAGCTGTTTGTTCTTCCAACTGCACTTACTACAAATACAAGCAGAACTATGCAGAAGTTGTAAAATTTTGGAAGTCTAAAACTTTTGCATCGATTCTTAATGCGTGTGGTATTAAAATGCATTTAATGATACTTGTTTGCAGTTCTGTTCTGAGGTATATTATGAAGTGGGACAGAATTTTGCTGCAGTTCAGCCCAGCTGTATTCTTTTGATACATACCTTTGCCCATTATGAGTGCTGTCTGTACCCCAGCAGGCCACAGAATGAGGAGGCTGCAGTGAGAAGTTAGTTCTCAAGTGTCATTAATGATCTGTGTTATGTGCAGGGATCCTAATTATTGTAGTGGCAGTAATAGGGGAAGGATGAAATGTCACTTTGGCCATGTGCATTGGCAAGCCTAGAAGACAACCTGTAGTATGTCTTGTCACATGAAGTATGTGTGTTCTAGAAAAGCTCCAAAGAGAAATTACTTGGGGCTCTTTGGAGCAGAACTGCATTTAGCCTACTCCAACCAGAATTATGAAAATCTAGGAACTTGCTAATGTTCTTGGAACAGCTGTTGTTTAACTGCTGAGGTAGTAAAATTTAAATTAAAACCTGGGGGCAAATCTGTGTAGTAACAACTAAGTGGTAAGAATGGGTAGAGAATAAATGATTCTTTTTTTATGAAGTTTTATTATAGTTTATTACTCCATATATAACTTACATGTGTTTGAAAAGAGAAGCTACTGTATTTTCTAGGTTGTTTGGGGTGTCAACTATTTACTGTCTCTTTATTTTTTAGGTTACTATTAAAATCCTAAAATGCAGATGAAGACTGTCTTGTTCAGAATCCTTCTGCTATCTTATGCACACAAAAAGGAATTCTAAACCAAGTTTTAGTACAGGTATGTATGAGGATACGTGGCTTTATCCAGCAGTTAATGAAATGAAGAGCCCTCCTTTGGTTCAGATTTGTGATTTGATGTAGAGTAGTTCTGCTTCTACACTTCAGCTAATACTTGATTTCAGATAAAGTAATTCCTTGCATAATTCCTGCCATGTCTTAACATGTTTTTAGAGAATCTGAAGTATATATACACAGCCTCTAGCAGTCAGTTCAAACTCTGGCTAGCCATAATGTGTTTTATACCCAAAACCAATAGCGCCACATTAATATGATGCCATGTCTGAGCTGCTGGATGTTACTGATACACTGCACTCAGAATCCAGTTTGTTTGTATGACCCACATCATAGCTTCTGGTTTTGAACAGTCCTCAGCATTAGTCAGTAGGCTTTGGTCTGAAGGCTGTGTCCATGTGCTCTCTAAAACCTGAGGTATGGTTCAGATTGCACACACACAGGTGTGTAGTGTCATTTCCCAGCATCTTGGTGGAGCTGACAGGTGGGAACATTTTTAAAGGGAGTTTTGTGCAGCTTGGTTCAGTAGTTCTGGTAGTTCTGAAATTCCGAAATACCAGTTGTTTTTACAAGGTAAAACCAATTTCAGACACTGATGGGGTTTGACCAGGATGTGCAAGCTCTACTGATAAAGGAAGAGGAATTTGGGTTAGTGCTTCTCTGCGTTTTGCCTCAGAGCTGTCTCTATGGTTGTGTTAACAGTAAATAGTGAAATGGATATTTAAAGAACTATTGATCTAATTTTTAATTAAATGAAAAAGGTGTCCCTGCGCATGGCAGGGAGTCCAACTAGATGATCACCTCCCTCCATATGTTGGCAGCTTTCTCTGTAATGCAGTGCAGGATGCCATTTGCAACCTTTGTGGCCTGGTCACGTTCTTTGCTCGTGGTGGTTTTCAGACTTAGTGTTCACCAGGACCACCAGATCCTTACCTGCAAAGCTGCTTTCCAGCCAGTTGGCCTCCAGCCTGTCCTGGTGCCTGGGTTTGTTCTTCCCCAGGTGCAGGATTTGTCTTTTCCCTCTGAACTTCATGAGACCCTGTGGGCCCATTTCTCCAGCCTGTCGAGGTATCGCTGATGGCAGCATGATGCTCTGGTGTTAGCAGCCACTCCGCTCACCTGCAGCTTTGCTGAGGATGTGCTCTTTCATATCAACCAGGTCATAAGATGTTGAAAAGGACTGGCCTCAGACTGGGGATACTCTGCTACTCACTGGCCTCCAGTAAGACTTTGTGCCATTGATCACAACCTGAGCCCAGCTGTTCAGCCAGTTTTCAGTCCACCTCATGGTCCACTTACTGAGCCTGTAGTTTATGTTTGTGTCAATGGAGATCTCAAGGCATCATGAGAAGCTTTCCTGAAGTCAAACTTGACACTATCCACTGGTCTCCCAATGTCCACTCCTGACCATAGAGGCTCTCAGGATCCTTAAGAATTTGCAAGTGACCTCCTTGGTAAATCCATGCTGACTGCTGCCATTTACCTTCTTGTCCTTCTTGGTCTGGAAATGGTTTCCTAGAGTAGTTGGTCCATCACCTTCCTGTAGTTCCCCAGGTCCTCCTTCCTGCCCTTCTTGAAGACAGGAGTGACATTGCTTTCCCATGGTCCTTGCACACCTCTCCAGTTGCCATGCCCTGTCAGCAGTGGAGAGGGACCGTGCAATGCCAGCAGCCAGCTCCTTCTGCACTCCTGGTTGCATCCCATCAGGCCTGACATGTGTAACTTATGTCCAGTTTGTGTTCCCTAACCTGTACCCTGTTACCTATTTGATACTGGGAGGGGCACTGAGGAGGTGGGAAAACTGTGCACCTTTGTTTGTGTTTTTGCCTTGCCCTTTACTAAGGAGTTCCCAGTAGTAAAATCACAGTATGAAAATAATATAAACCAGGCTATGGAAATTAGCAAGTTAAAAGCATTTGCCCACAAAGTCTGCCCTGAAAATCTTAAGCAGACAAAAAGCTAAAACTCTTCATCAGAAAAAGAAACCAGTTGCTTTATTTTTTCAAAGCTGGGACTCAAAAGAGATGGGGTTTTTTTTCTGTCCAGCAAACATAGCTGTTGGGAATTCAGCCCTGCTTGTCCCTGTGTGTCAGAGTGCCCCTGTGCAAAAGAGCCCTTTGGGAGCCTCAGTGTTTGGCAGGTTTCCCAGACATCTTGGAATTTTTATGTGCTCAACTTAGTTTCCTTCCTGTGAAGGGAAAGCGGATGGCCAAGGTTCCTTGGAGATACAAGTATTTCTTTGGTTAAATAACAACTCCTTGTCTCAATAGAGTGATAAAATCCTGTCTTCCTCTTCCCCCATTATTCACTTGTGTGTGCACTTCAGCCTACAGTGTGAATGAACCTAGCTGACAAAGCCTAATGACCTGATGAAATTGCCTCAAAAATTGAGGGAAGATTAGATAAAATGTGAGTGGATTGCATTGTATGTGGGACAGGGCATGCAACAGCAAACTCTGGAAAAGTTGCACAAGGCTGAGAGGGTGAGCCGAATCAGGCACTGCTCAGTTGGATCTTCCTGAACTTGTTGCTGAGCAGTGTTTGTAGGGATGAGGGCTGGACTGTGTGTCGGTGCATTCCCTCCTTGAGCTCTGAAATAAATGTGCACACACTCCTGTTACACCAGGACATGCCCTGGGAAGTTGACTGTTGTGCCAGGCAGCTGCAGTTCCAGGTGCTCTCTGGGGAGGGCTGGCTGGGGAAGTGCTGGCATTTCTCAGCTCTTCATCCAACTGCATTGCTGTTATTTGCTGTTTGAGTCTCATTGTGTGCTATACTTTGATCACAAAAGTACATTTTCAAGGAAGTTACCACTTAAGCTTATCTTGTAACTCCTCAGGCCTGAATCATACTTACTTCCTGAAAACGTTCTTCTCCATTACTTGCATTAGGAGTCAGTGCTGGTGGCTGTGCCCCCTGGGAACTGAAGATGATGGCTTTCTGCTAGGCCATGAGGATGTGCAAAATGCTGCTTCTCACCTTGGAGTTACCAGGACCATGGGGTGAGAATATAATCGTGTTGTCACCTGTCAGAACACTGAACAGGGGTTGTGACCTTTGTGCTAGTACCTGTTTCCTTGGTGTTATCAGTCTCTTTGTATTGCTCCCTGTGCTCTTGGATACAGGAATAATGTTATCTAATGAAACAGTAATTACATTTGTCACACCTGGATGAACAGGGAGAGGGTCAAACTGATCACTCTCACTGAAGTTGTTTTCTTTGTGCTTGCTGACAGGCCTGCCCTGTGAGACCCCAGGTGGTTTGAGATCAGAGAAGGGACTCAGCAGAAGGTGGTGTATCCCCCACCAGCACCACAGCTTGGGGAAGATACATCAGAAGAATGTGAATGTGATGTCTGCCTGCAAGGGTCAAGACACCTTTTTCTGTGCAAGAAGACAAGTTATGTCTGTATTTGTGCAGTCTGGGCAATGACTGGCTGCAAAGCTTTATAGAGGCTGATCTGGAGCTTGAGGGGTAAGTGAAGATTTAAGGTGTGCAACAATACTCTGAGCTCCAGCAGAAGAACACAGCTGAGCAGGAGCCAGGAAAGCAATCTGTCCTCTCTGCTCAGCACTTCTGAGACTGCAGCTGAAATACTGTGACCAGCTCTGGGCTCCTGAAGACAGGATAGATATGGGAACAAGTCCTGTGGAGGCCAGTGGAGGTTCAGGAGGTTGGAGCATAGTAGCCTTGGGAATGGGCAGCAGGGTTTGTTCCTGCTGGAGAACAGGAGATTGGGCGTTAGGTCTTAATCCAGCTGTGTAAGAGAAGGGGAAGAGACTATGCAGCCAGGCTCATCGTAGTGGTGCACAGTAGTGTGGAAGTCTTGTACCATTTTCAGTGTTTGGAAGTGTTGCATCATACCACAAGTAAAAAAACAGTGCATGTCAGTACTTACTTGGACTCTCTGCACTGTGGAACCATTGTGGGGTTCCTGGCAATCATTTTGTTTCAGGAAGACTTGGATGGATGGGACCCAGTCTGGGGGGTTCACTTGTGGTTTTAGGGATCTTGATCCTGCTGTTCACAGAAAGAACTATTCTAATACTGACATGGTAGAGGTGACAGACCCAGGAATGAAGGGAACTTTCAGAGCTTTTAAGATATTTTGCAAAGCTTTTCCAGAAAGGTCATCTTGACCAGCTTTGGACAGCCTTTTTGAGAAAAACAAACTATGTGTGGGAGCACAGGCTGGGGCTCTGGCTGCTCCTGCTTGGGGCAGGGACAGCAGCTTTTACACCCTGTGGATGACTGTGTTCAGTCTAAGACATGCAGCTGTTGTAACAGGCCTACCTGGGCTTTTCTTCCCCAAATTCATATTCTCTGCACCTTGGCTAGGGAAAGTCTGTACAAGTTACAAGTAACAGTTCAGTGAACAAGACTTATCAGGAAATGGGGGTTTGTGATACAGATGGGTAATGCTGTCCTCCTGCTGTGGTGACCCATGGCCACACAGCTGCAACAAATCCAGTTTCCAGGTGTTTGTGGCAATGTCTTCAGTTCCCATACACAGAGGTTTGGTTGTCTCAGCAGCAGAGCTCTGCCATCCCTTTGGAGCAGAGGCACCAGAGGACCAGCAAGGCAAGATGAAGGTCTGACCCATTACTACAACTGAGCCAGTGCCAACAGTAAAACCAGAGGAGTTCCCTACAATTCTAATCATGTAGGAAGCAGTGAAGAAATTCTTGGGAAAAGATTCAGTTGTAGCTGCCTATCTTGCATGACAGGGGAGACTCTGCTGTGGAAAAACATTGACTTGAAATCCAAAAGAACCACCTTCTGCCTGGCCCCTTCCTCCTCACAGCTGTGCTTGAGATTTTAGAGGCCCTTTTTAAAACCTTAATTTTTCCTGCTGCCTCAGTCCTGCTCAGCTTTATTTCTGGTGTCATTTGTCTACTTGTAGTATTTTTTTCCAAACTTGTCTTTTGTCCTTCACTCACTTTAAGACCAATTCAGAAGCTGAAAAATATTCTCCTCATTTACATGGGACACAAAACCAGAGGAATTTTCAAGTGTCAGGATTTACTGATGGGCTTGCAGTGCATGCTCATGCTGCACCAGTAGCTTAGAAACATGTAGTCTTTATAGTTCTCCTGCCCTTTTAAAAGGCCAAGACTCCACTATGGACTCCAGCAAAACTAAAGGCACTTGTGTAGGAATGCATCATGCAGGGCCATCACTGCTCCTGGGCTGCCACCACTCTGACAGACTGACCTAAGGAAGCTGTTTTCCAGTACTGCATGGAAGGCAAATGGCAGTAACAGAATTAGAGCAGGTACAGACAAGCAGAACCTTTTGGTGCAGTCCCTGTGCACCTGCAGCAATCCTAGCTGGCTCAGATGGCAGCTGCACCCTGTCTGTCTCTGTCACATACTGAAACAGCTTTCTGAAATCCAGAGCGCTCAGAACCCATCTTGGTTTTGAAAAAGGGGTGCTGAAAGCACACAAGACCTGTGACACAGTCAGCAACACACATACTGGTGCTGGAGCAGTCGACGATAATGAACCTGAACCCTCAGAACTATTTGCTGCCATTGCAGTTCATAGGAACTGCAGCTCCTGCCATCACTGAGGACAGCAAAAAGAAACAGCAAGTATGTCCCAAGGTATTTCTCCACAGTGCCTGAAGAACTGTTTTTTATTGTAGCTACCTTCTCTCCATCCTTTGTCCACCAAAACCTTTTTCAGCAGTTGGATAAAGACCATGTAATAAAAACTGAAAGTTTCAAACAGCTTTTCATATGCCTTTTATGAATCTTCAGTAGGGATTCTGAACTTACGTTGCCAACTAAAAGACAAAGATGGCTGCAAAATCCATCCTTAGTAAAAGCATCATGAACCCACATTTTATTCCCATGTGCTGTAGAACTCCTCCATCTCTTCCCCTGTGCCTCAAGGGAAAAACAAACTACTTGCTATGGCAAGTCTTGGAGCACTACTAGACATTTTAGATTAGACTGTACAACAGTTTCTAAACAGCATCACTAGCATATGGACATTTGTTCAAAACCCTTTGTCCCCACCCTGAGCAGCTCCAGCATGTTCCACTGACAAGCTCCATACAACACACACTGCTGTCACAGGTACAGCACCAGAGTAACTAAGAAGGAGCTAAGTACACCAAAACTACCACTCCAACACAAGGAAATATGAGTGTTCCCTTTCCTTAGTCATCATCCAGGGTTATGCACAGTGACTAAAATCACAGGTGCACAAAGTCCCAAGTGCTGACTGAGACATACCTGATTCTCAGCCAGTGCTTTTCATGCATCTCAGGTGTTCACGCTTGGCAAAGTGAGGTATCTAATGTAATCAGAGAGGTGGAGGTACCGAGTCTGTTCAAAACCCAAACTTGTCAACATCCCATCAATACTGTTTGGAAAAAGATAAGCCACTATTCTAAATCACAACAGAAATGAATATTTGCATGTCATGTTGCTGTTCTAGTTTTATATAGCTTAATGTGACATTCCAGAAAACAAATCATGTTCTTGGTTACTTACTGATTTGGCATCTCTTAAATAAGAAAGATTTAAAAACTGGTAAATTGAACTTTGTATGAAAAAGTCACAGTTCTTAAAAGCATGGTTCATACATCTGCACCATTTTCATGGTGAGCACACAAATACATCAAGAATTTATGCACAATAGTTTTGCTAATAATATAGGCACATAGTGGCAAGTAAACTACACATGGCAACTAGAACAGCAAAGGCACAATCTGGTTGGGTTTTTTTTTCTTTTTTTCCCCTACCTTTCAAGGTGTTGGTTAATTTACAGAGAAAAAATATTCTATATGCCATGCAGAAGTACTACGTATGTATTTTACAGCGCAGACCCATTGTGGAGCTGCTGTCATCTGATAAAATGAGTCATTTAAATAATATAATAATTTAAAAAGATAGCAGCTCTTTGCACTGAGGAACTGAATTTCTGGGTTAAAGGACAAGACATGTCCTCAATCTGTCAGGCTGAGAACATCTGAAATCCTCTATGTCTCCTCTTGTCTACAGACAACTTCCTTCAGTGTGCAGGCAATGCTTTCTGGTTTGCTACTTTCAGCTTGTGTTTGTTCTCCCAGATGTCACCTAAGACCTCAAAAGTTACGATGTCTGTAAGACCACCAGTCGCTTCCCCAATGCAAAAGTAGCTTTGAAACACTGATACAGGACCTGGCTGTGACCTTCTAGGAATTGAGCCTGTTCAGACGTGTTTGTTCCTGCCTGCAGACTTCACTGTGTTAGTTTGAAGGGAACCACTCTAAAGCATAACTGCTGTCTCATCAGGAGGCAGGAACACTTTTAAATCAGAACACAGCCCTCAGCAATTCAAAGTTAAATCTAATGCAGAGATTTGAAGTGTAATATCTGCCCACAGCTTCAAGAATATGACAGTTCTGCATTTTACATAGAAACGTTAGAGAAAGTAGAAAATAGTAGTTTACAAATGAAAAAATCTTTCTATGAAAAAAGACAATTTCACGTAGTTACCTTAAATAGTTCTTATATGCACCATTCCACATTGTGGAAAAGCTGAAATATGCAGTCTGGACTCCACAAGTTAAAGAAAAACAAAATTATATGTATTGGCACAAATACTTACATCTACATCTGTACAAAGTAAAAAAAGGTGACAACCCTGTCCCACCAGTGCAGCACATCCAGCTGCTCTCCAACACTCCTATATGACTGCCAACGAGGGACAGTGAGCTGGGAACTGGGTCTTAGGAGTGTGGTGCCAAAAAGTTCCAAACTGCTTTGTCAGCCTCTGACCAGAGGAATCAGAAGTATATCCCAAGAAGTGTCAGTCCATTCAGCGTGCTCACAGCTGGGAGGTCACTGCAACTGCACTCGGTATGCTCCTATCAGCAGCTTTACCTGTAAAAGCAAACACAGGTTTCACATCAAGGTTGTTCACATATAACTACTGTGTTACACACTTCATCTAATGCAGGAATAGCACAAGAAACATGATTGCTAGCGACCAAGAAAGGAAACAAAAAATAATTACAAAGTCTTTAATAAAATCAGACATATACTTTCCATCTGAACATGACTTTCTACCCTAAAAATAAAAGGTGCACAATAAAACATTCAAGAGTATAACTTTTAAATCTGAAGACCTTGAAAATTTCTTGGTGTGTCCTCCAAGGATTAAATAAATGCTACCAGGATCTGTTATTCATCTTGCAACATGTAGTGGGAACTAGTGCCCAAAGCACCTGTAAAATGCAGCAAACTACACAGACTATTTAAAAGCAGAGTAAATACTTCCAAAGCACAAGCAAAAATACCTGTATGCAAAAAAAAAATAAATAACCAACCCAGAAAAGGCACTCCATGTATCTGTTAGTCATTAAATTCATCATATAGATGGGGAAAAGGGTTTAGCTGTAACATCAGTTTATCCTGGTGCATAGATTATTCTGACTGCAGCAGAAAAACATTTAATTACAACAGAACTGACCCTTGGCCATGTTCCTGAGTTCTGGCAGCATCACAGGATGGAACTGTAACTGACTGCAACTAGGATGAGGAGAGGTGGAAATGCTCAGTTTTACATTTGCGACATACAACTGGAAGCATTTAGACTATGGAAGAGATACTGTACAGCAAGTTAATATGCACATAATTTTGAGAACATTTTGTACCTTGGCAGCAGGAACTTCTGCCAACCGTATGAAAAGCTTGTTAAGGCCTCCAGTAGGGCTGAAGGAATAAATAAAGTGACTGTCCTAAAAGGAAAAAGAAAGTGGACAAAGTTAACAGCAGGATATGGCTGAAAGAGATAGGTGAGAGGACTAAGAGAACACAGCTTTCTCACTATGCATTTTTTTCAAATAAAGTTGTGTATACTGCCGAGAACCTTTGGTGCAACCACTGAGAAAACAAAGGGTCTTTAAAATTGTGCACAGTGATGTATTTAATCGATTTTAAAAAAAAACCCAGAAATTAATCATTACAAATATGAGGCAGGTTGTTAGAAAGTATTTAAGAACTTAACCTGGGTCAAAAAACATGTGAGAGGCTGAGTGAACTTGAGAAGCAACACAGCTTTACATTCAGAACTCTCACCAGCCTGCTCAAACCCTCAATTCTCAAGCCCCAGAATCCACAGAAGGGTGAAACCCCCTGCTCAGGCAGGACCACCTAGAAGCAGGTTCTCCAGCACTCTGTCCATGCCTTTTAAGTCACACAGTTTTATGGAATCTAGCACAAGGCAAACCTTGTAGTTATCTCCATATACAAAGAAAATAAAGTTTCATTAAAAACCAACTTTATCATGATTAAAAAAATGGTTCATCACAATACTCATAATCCAAATTAAGGCAAATTAAGATTTCCCAGGCTGCTCCATGAAGACTTCATAAATCAGATTTACAGTCAGTCATATGAAAAGATTTACCAAAAATACAGGGAGCTGGAATTTGTCATTTAAAACCACAGCTTGTACACTGCATGGTCCACAGAGCCGCGCAACGACATCTTTTCCAAAGAAATTTGAATGGAAAACAAAGAGAAGAATTCCAGATCCTGAAAGGGAAGGTAACTCCAGTCACTTGAATTTGAAATGAGATCTAGTATTTAGAACTGCCTACACTGAACCTTTGAAGACACTGAAATACAAATATATATAAAACCCCATTATATAGTATATATAAAACCCCAATGGATTATCAAGTCACCATGCAAAAAAATCCATCTCCTAAATCAGGGGATCCTAGCACAGAAAACAACTGACTTAGTCACCAACTTAATGTCTTTTAGCAGCAGCAGCAATCATTTCATGTAGCTAGTAGAAAGGAAGGCAAAATGGAAACAGCAATCCCCAGCACAGTTCACCTCTGTGGGTTTAGGTTTTCCTAAAGAGAGTTATGGAATTTAATGTGGTAAGAGAACAGACAATGGAGCCCAGTCTATGACAGATCCTTATGAACTGCACTGAAATCCACGGAGCAGCAACTTTAAATACCCAGAAATGCTTTCTTTTAATACATAAACTTATGTTTATGTATTAGGGTTGCTGATTCCATAAAACAGGATACCAAGAACTGGAAGACTTACATTACAACTCTGAACAACCAGAAAACTGGGCAGACACAACCACTTTCAATCCAAGTTCAAGTGGAATCTAACAGTCACACTGATGTATTACTTTGAGACAAATCAGTATCAGCAGATATTTCTCTGATGTATCAGTCAAAATGGCTCAACTAAGACAAGCAACAGAGAACAGTACCTGAATTCCTGAAAGAATGAAGAAACATTCCCAAGTACCTTGGGGATTTGATTCCCAGCTTTTTCAAAGGGTTTGTGGGCAAAACAGAGTTGATTGATGCTGCTTCCTCTTAGTGATCTTATTTCTAGACTATGTATCAGGAGAGTGCTGTGCCTATACTCCAGGACTCCAGTGTGTGAGGTGCTGCATACATGACAAAGTGATCCACTGAAAATTTTTCTCAGTATACTCAGATTAAGATGTTCCTGAATTACTAATTCTAAGGTAAACCACTCCTTTCCTATCATGCCTGTCACTCAGGCAGTGTAACCCACGGACAGAAAGCAGCTGTGTATGTGGCCATTAACAAACCCCAGCACACAAACCCCACAACACAACTGCTCTCCCTATGCTCCCTGAGCACAGCATCATTAACCCAATGGGCTGCAGCGTCACAACAGAGGATTTCAGACACACTTAAACCACGTTGTTTTATGGTTTTTAAACAAACAAACTCCCCACCCACAACAAGCCCCTTACCTTCTGGCACGTTTTGTGGGGGTTTGTAATTAAAATCCATAGAGAAGTCTGGCCCTTCGCAGAGCCGATGGCACGCGATCGGGAAGACTGGCTCCAGCAAAGCAAGGCGAGCTTCAAAATAATCCCTGATGGTTTCTTCTGCCACTCTGGAGAGCCTAAAACACCAAACAAGTGAGGCCTGTGCTTCACACAGTGAAGTATTTTACCAGACAGACAGTGAGAGCTGATACACAATAAAAAGGATTCCAGATCTTTTTAGATTCCCAGTTTTCAGGAATTAATGAAATGCCTTCAGCACTAGCATTTATGCACAGGTGAACCCCAGGTTCCAATTCTTTGTAAATAGAGCATTTTACAGAAACCTGTTTGTTAAATTCATCTACTGGGTCCACAAAAATAAAATGGTAAAACAAATGCACTACAGCAGATTAAAAAAGCCAAGCAACATATCCAACTAGCCACATATTTTGAAGGATTTCTATGGAGAAAGATATGCCTGAAACATCAGTATGTACCTGTTAGCCAAAGAGAAACCACCACTTGCCCAGTCTGGCTGAGTTATCAACCTGACTGCAAGTTCAACATAAACAAGTAAGTATCATTTTACTGGCAATGCTATTGGAAAACTGCAGTCCCCAGTTAAACTCAATACCACAGTGAGACAGCAGTGACACTCCCAGCAGGATAACCAAAGTGGGAGTTTTGCTTGGTTTTAGGGGCTGGGGAGGTGTGGAAACAAGCAGCCTAGCCTTCAAAGAGAAACCACATAAACCAGCAGTATTTGGCACCTTGGCAAGCAGGTCACTGAGGAATCAATCCTCTTCAGAAAGCTGTTCTGGCAGAAATGGGTTTCAAATGCTTTTGCACAGCAAAGGTCCTGACTCTCAAAGCTTTATGGCTTTTTCAGTGTCTATTTAGAGCACACGACCCTGCCTTGCTATCAGAGATTATAATCTGCAGAATCTCAAACTGAAGTGTTTCACTGGAAAGAAACCACAAGAACTGCCATGCCAAAGCAAGCCCAGAAGCCCATCTAGTTACCAGCTGCTAGACAAAGCTGCCTTAAATATAGAAAATTAAACAGACATAGTTTTTGGTACACTGTCCTATTTTCCAGCAATCTGATTTAGAGGCATCCAAAACTAGAGGCTGCAGCCAAATCACATCTCTCCTTAGATCTACTTAATCCCTTCTCAAATCCCATGCATTTGTGACCACAGCGTTCTGCAACAGTGAGATCTATAATTCAGTTTTTCTGTGCAAAAATATCCCTCCATTTCAAACCTACCACTAAATCATTTCACAGGATGGACCACAGAACCTGTCTCATGGCTCTGGGCGGTTTTCTGCTGTTTTCTGATCTTTTAATCATTTTATTTTCAGCTCCACTACTACTATATTTTCCCCCCTTTCTGAATGGCAAGAAGCAGTGAACTGGTATTTTCAGGCAATGAGTCTAGAAGCTTCCTCAATGCAAGAGCTGTTACTCCCTGTACAGTACACATAGCCACAGTGATAACCCATGGACATCACTTTGCAATTATCAGTATGTAATTTCAACTGCCATTTCACTGGCTTTACATGGTCAAGGTCTCCCAAAAATCAGCACTCTGATTAGCCAAACTGAAGGTGGCAGATATTAAATAGGAAACAAACTGGAAAAGGCAGTAGATTGTGAATGAGTGTCAAAGTTCAATGTGCTGAGAAGCAGGTACCAAATTTCCTTCCCTAGAAGCATCAGCATACTCCATTTATCCACTTCAGCTACCCCTGCTCACTTCAACAACTTTTCTACATTTGAAAAATCATTATTAGTTTTTATGCTTACGGCACTTTTCATTCCATTTAGCCTCCTATAAGGAAACATTCCTTATAGACTTCATCCGCTCAGGACAGATCCACAGTGCAGTGATACAATACCTCAGAGAAGCTTAACAGGACATTAAAAACACTTGCATCACAATACTTTCCTCCCAGTATGAAGCTGGATCAGAACACATTACTTAAGCAAAAAGCAGTGTTTAAACAAATGTATGTTAATTCTGTTAGCTCACTTACTTTTAATTTCACATTATTTATTAGTCAGCTTTCTGTCCAAATCAGATCTGTTTTCTCTCCTGACATTTCCTTGTCTTCCCCTTGACTTAAACCAAAATGATGACCTGCCTAGTACTGCAAACTTCACCAGAACAAACTTCCAAGTAGAGTTTACTCACATTTCCAAATGACTCCTGAGCTGGTCATACACCAGTGGGTTACTACACTGTTTAGCAAAGAGCAGGGCACTGTTCTGGTTCTTTGACAGAAGGTTACAGTCCGCTCCATTTTCAATCATAAGCCGCACTATATCAGAATTCCCTCTTTTACATGCCTGTGGAGAAAGGGAGAAGATGGAAGGATGGAAAACAATGACAAACACCCCACTACAACAGAGAATAACATAAGAGCAAGCACAACTGCAGAAACAAATTAAAATCCAAGTTTAGTTATAATTCAGAAGACAAGTTTAGGTATTTGCTTTGTGAATGCTAACACAACTCCACACCTGATCCCACAGAAGCAGCAACACTCAGCATTACCAAGCAGACTTAATTAGAAGAAAAATAAATAGATAAAGCAAACCCTGAAAGTTCTGTGAAAAACATCCAATCTGCTGGAGTTCAGTAACTGTACATTTTCCTGCAATTGTTCACCTGAACAAATATGTTCCTGCAGAACTATTCAGAATGACTAAAGTAACACTTTCAAGTGCCTGTTTCTAGGCATCTCAGTTCAAATGGTGCTTTGGGTGTGCAGTAGATCAACAGAATTTGCCCAGACTGTTACTTAGCTATGTTAGGCAGTCACCGTTACCCACTGCCCAAGTGTCCACTGTCACTTACAGGAAGAATCTCAGGGCATGTCAAGCAAAGACTAGAAGGGAAAGTACAGGGAAGCGTAAGAAAAAGTTTTACATTGAAGAATGCAAACACATGCTCTTGGTCGTTTGATTTCAAACACTTCACTCAAACAAATCAAGGAAAGGCACAAGAGGGAGCACTTTGTATCTTCGTAAGGTCTTTCGGAAGTTAACTTCTGAAATTTGTCTCTGAACCTCTATCTGTGCCTTCAATCCATGATTTCCCATAAATAAACCAACCCACCTGCCCCCCTCAAACCAAAAACCCACAAAACTCCCACAACACCTCACAGAAAGGAATCAAGTGCCAAGAATTATTTTTTTTTAAGAAAGAATGATCCAAGTCCCAAGATTCAGTAAGAGTGATTAGATTAACACATTGATATGCTTATCCACACAAGGCTAAACTTGTTCCAGTAAATTACTGGAAATGAAGACCCTATTCTTTGTATCTACGTGGCAAAACAAGTATCTGGAATAAGTCACTGTGGGCTGCCAATTAGAAAGTATGTACAGCCGTGCATCAAATGCTAATAAAACCTTTAGAAACAATGAAGGCTAAAACTGAGGTTTGTGGAGGTAGCCAAATTATGAAGGGATTTTGGACCCAGACGGCTGAGGAAACCACAAACGAGGTGTTGTTTTCTTTAGAGCAAATGTGAGATCCCCACGCTTGTTAAGCCTTGCAGAGGGTAGAGCAGAAACAATACCACATTGTCTGGACAGAAAAGCTTTTGCAACCTCTTCTGCAAACAAACTGCATAACAGCCCACATATAAATACAGCAAGTTTATCCAAAGGGGAACTTTGGGGAAATCATCTTATATAAATTAAAGAATATTAAGAGCACAGACTGCTGTAAGAGTCTTACAATATTCCCATTACAGCAAAATTTAAAAAAAAACAATTTCCTTTGTGACTGGGGGAGTAAAGGTGCAGAACAGGCACTGGGAAGATTGCACACTGGCTGTTTTATTTCTGGCCCCCAAGAAACTACAAGTGTCAATCACAGCAATACTCAAATGAGAGATTTTCCTTTCTGGATTTTTTCTCTTCCTGGAGACAATCTGATTATCTCAGTCTAAAGACCATATCTGCACTTCTTTGAGCCAAACAACAGAAGAGGATGATGAGCCACATTTAGCACTGCATGCTGATGGCATCTGCATTTACTGTGTAGGCATTACAGTACATTCAAAAAAGGGATTAAGACACTACTTAGAGTAACTATGAATGGTATTTATATTTCAAATACAGCACATGTTTCCCAAATGAACTCTACAAATATGGTTTTGTGTTTTATTAGTTTGTTCTGACACAGTTTAGTAGTAAATACTTTTGGCAAACACTGAATTTACCTTCATTAAGGCAGTTTCACCGCCGCTCTGCTGCACGTTCACATACGCCCCAGCTTCCAGAAGAATAGCTACTGTTGTTAGAAGATTCTGAAAAAATCCCCCCAAACCACAAGACAAGTAAGCAAAAAACACTCTGGTTTTGTTTCAGAATGTAAAATGACACTTAAAATCCATCCATAAAATTCAAAACATGCGGCATGACACAATGATATCACATGAGATCACCCATGGCTAAGAAAAAGCAATTCAGACTCAGTCAAGTAGATAGCCATAAGGATTTACAACTCTTACTTCTTTAAAAATCTTGCAATAATAAACATCATAGGAAGAAAACAGTGTGTTTGCATCAGTCACCAAACTGGAATCAAGCTCCCTTTCAGCCTCTACCTACTGCACATGGTAAAGCACACAAACCAACCTGAACAGAAGAGCACACCTAACTTCCTGGCTTGAGAAGAGCTTGCCACCATCTCCACTGCCCAACTTTCAAACAGCAGACCCTGTTTAATCAGAGATTTTCTCCCTAAGTCTCCCCAGTTTGGATCCTGTGTAGCCAGAGATCGTAACAAGCCATTCTAACAAGAACTTCAGCCCCCGTGACAGGCAAATATTCACAGATATCCTTTGCCTCCACTTTCCCTCCTATGATATTCTCTACTCAGGGTAGCTTTTATGCTCAGAACTCATTTACACTACAATAACCACAGCTGCTGAAATTATGCATTTAAGGTCACCCTGCTATATCTTGCTAACTACTTTTTAGGCATCATTCACAGGAAAAAATTGTGTACTGTTTCTAAGCATAAGTAAAAGAGCCAAGAACCACAAAGAGGACAACAACCACGCCAACCTTTTCAGCTGCATGTATCAATGCAGTTGTTCCATTTTTCTGTCTGCTATTAACTTTAGCTCCTTTCCTGATTAGGACACGGAGAAGGTCATCATGTCCACCAGCAGCAGCAAGCATAACTAGGGTCATCCCACTTGCATCCTGCAACAAGAATCATTGCCATTAAAAAAAGAACAAAAAAAAAAAAAAAACCCCAAATACTTTAAGATAAATCAAAGCTGTGAAACAAAAACTGGAAGTGTGTCAACAGGTTTCACAACGATTTCCCTCCTTGGCAGAAGAATTCATACATACACGGCTGCCAGATACTAACAAACTATCACCTCCCACTTCTTTTGTCCACAGGTCTCACACTCTGAGCTCCACAAGCAGCAAACTCTGTAACATTCTGAGGCCCAGAACAAGGAGGAGGAAAACCAGAATGAACCAGTAAGAAACGTAGTAGGGTATCTCAGAGTGGGGAAAACAGCAAGACAGTGGAAAACAATAAAATCAGCAGCCACTGGAGAAAAATGACTGGCTCAAGTCAGCTGCTACCACAACACTGCTTTTGGATTTATCATAGCTGTAAGTACAAAGACACTAACAACTCAAAGAACACATGCTTTCCTCAGTAGGTCACTTGACATCTTTTCTACTATGCTACACAAGTCTTAGCATAATGCAGAGTTCTCAAAATGCTATGTAAATACAACTACACATGATCACCAGTGAAAATACTGCTAACAGAGATTTTAATACTCAAAAATGGAACCACAGTACTAATTAACAGGAAAATAGATCCTTGAAAGAGAACCCACTAAGAACACAGATGATGATGAACTGGAAGAAAACTAATATGGAGTGAAGTGGTCCCTAGTGTGCCAAACAGAACATTCAGGGTCTGGGGGGTTTTTAGATTCAGTTTTTTTCCATGTATAGATGTTTTGCACAGTTTAGCCACTTGACCTGATGGGTATCATCATTTCTTCTCACATGTCAAGTTCCACATTTAATATTCAGATAAATACAGTGGGCAAACTGGCTGCAAATTGAGCTACTGGGATGCTTCTATCAAACTTTACTTCTATCGAACTTCATTCTTTCTTTGGAAGAAGTGGATAACAAATATTGAAGACACTAAGTCTGTACTCCCTTTTGTCACCTTGTCCTTTTTTATCAAGGTGAGATGGAAATATGCTACTAGGCAAGAGGAGAAATCTTTTCAAACAAATAACAATTTGTGCTCTTCCCTCCCAGTCCCCTCCAATACTTCTACTGCAGAAAAAATTACCTCTTGATCCAGATTATATTCCTCATTTGAAGAAAGTGCCATTTTCACTGTCATATAATCTCCACTTTTAACAGCATCCCTCAGGAGAGCTAGAAAATAAATTCAATGCATTATAAAATGTTTCCCTTTGAAATGCCAGCTAAGAAATACCCTTTCCTCTAGTAAATACTCACTATTTGATATTGGTTCTGGTGATATATGATTCTCATCTTCTCCATCAAGATGCTTCTGGAATTCTTCTAGTGTCAGCCATTCTAACTGCATGTCCATACCCAAACTCAGGACTTGTTGCTTGCCATCTATCATGCATTTGATTACACGGAAGAAACAAAAAAGTGAAATAAGTAATATACAGCTTGTCAATTTCCAAACCATTCACTGCTTGCCATTGCTTCACCGATCAGCAGCTCAACACATCACTACTACTTTTCATTCAAATAAACTCTGGCAGTCAACATGGAATGGTTCTACACAACAAAGGCACCTTGCAAACAGACTTCTACACTTCAAAGAAATCATTTATTCTAATATATTAGGCTGAATTGATACGAGGTGAACACTCCATTACTGCCATACCAGAAACACACTGAAAAGTTATCAGTGAGTTTCAAAAGAAAACATCATTTCAGCCTCCTGCAGAGACAAGAGCTGGAGCACTAAATGATTCAAGCAGGAACTGGGAAAACATCAACTGACAGTGCTCAACCTTCCCCTGCATTTGTTTCTACTGCTCACCAGAGTTCTCCATTTGACACAGATCCACTACTACTCAATCACCTTATGCAGCAATGTAAATCCATGTGTCTGTTTCATCTCTTATGCTTCTCCTTCCCTTGTACACCTAGCTGTCTTTTAATTTTTCTATCAATTTATAATCTAGCAAAGATTCTTCTCTTTTGCAGTTATTCTCAGAATATTCACTTTTTTATTCTGAAGCTACATTAAACAAGTCAAATGTACTCTGATGTGCTCAAAGCCAAGAATATTAAGACAGTCACCAGGAGTGACTACTTGAACCACTGAAGACTATTACATAACAAGTGTAGGTGAGTGACCAGCAGCCATTTGGAACAGGTCTGCTCTCTTTCCATATGGAAATCACTGCTGAAGTATAAGAGCAAGCTCAATGCAAGACAAGAATTGGGGAGAGCTAGCTCACCTCCAGCTACCCTGGCAGGTGTGAGCTCTGATGCTTCCAACACAGTATCATCTTTTTAAGCAATGTAGTTTAGAATGATGCATAAATTACTACTTTGAAAAAACAGTATCTGTGATGAACAGATGAAGGACAACTGCTGTGTAAGAAGCACTAAGTAATCCTCCTGTTTGTTACTACTTCTCTTAAGCACTGTAAGCATCTATGCAACTTTCAGTCAAAGAACAGCTATTTGAAGCACCATAGTTCCTCCCATATACATTCATGATTATCAAAGTCAGAGTTACCTAGTTTTCCTCAGTTCATTCTCATCAGAGCAGTGAGGGAATTTATCCTGAATAATGTAATCCAGAGTTTTACTGAGATCAAGAATGGTAACATTAATACTCCATTATACTATTACGAATAGAAATATAAACTAGACATTTTTCTTCCATGTATCAAATCATCCAGTTCCGGTGGCATTTTAAGGGTAGTATAATATAACTCATCCTTGTGGCTAAAGTAGGAGGAAAGAAGTTTGTCTGATGGGAACCTTTAGTAGATTTTCTAAATACAGAAAGTGTGTATGCACAGTACCAACAGAACACTTCTGAAAAGAGCCAATAGTTGGAGGAACTCCTTCAAATAAATAAATATCACTATTCCATGCCACCCACAGAAGCAGTTGTCAGTATTGAATGAAAAGCAGCAAAATCTTGACTTGTCTATAAAAGCATCAGAGACATCTATATGCTTCCATGCTTCACACATGAAGCATATATTAACATTCTCATCAAGCATGTATTAACAAAGCCATTAAACAGAAGACTTGCTTCCCAAAATAAAAGCAGAATTCCTTGTTTCTGGTGTGTGTTAGGAAACTATACAATATCTGCCCTTGTAGAAATAAGAGGAGAATGCCCTGAAGGGGTATTCCCTTCTCTCCTTGAAGTAGTTAGCACTTACTTTTTAGGCCCTTTTGTTCTTTTCTGCTTTTTTCTTCCTTTTCAGACTCTTTTTTTTGAGATTTTTCTTTTATTTCTGTTTTCTTTACTTCTTTCTCCTGATATTGAGAGCAAAGATCAAATTAAAGTGGTAGAGAAAAAATGGAAAATAAACTCCTTTTACCACCCCAACAATAAAAATATTTACAATTAATACTACTGAAACCTGTATGTATCAGCCTTGTGGACATTTCTGAGCAGAACTAAGCAGGTGAGCCAGGAGTCAAGTCTGTGAAAGCTTCTTCCCTAAGAGAATTGTTATTTCCAGAACAAAACACCTTCCAAATTACAGACTATTCATTTGTTCCTAGTACTGAATCTGAGTAGAATGTAATTATTTCACAGTATTTAACAGTTTTGTAGCACCATATTCAAAGCAGTTAAGATAGCACTGACTTGAACTTCAACTGAGAAAACTTGACATTTGGACACAAAAGGTTCCAAATTTTCCAATTCACTCATACAGGATGTTATGGTAACAGTAATTTGTGAAAAACAGATGCTCAAGAAAGTCCACCCAAACTCATCATATCCACACAGAAGTTCAAGCTTAGCAATAGACAATACTGCAGAAGAAATTTGTTGTAGATGTTGTAGACATATAATCAAATTTGCCAAAATGGAATTCAACTGCCTCTACCAAAGTTTGCCTTTCTCCTCCTGTAATCATTTCTTTCCATTCAAACAGCAAACTCAACTGCAGAGTAGGTAGGACAAGGCTCCTTGGCACAGCTTTTTTTAGCCTCCAGCACTAACCTGGCAGATGGAATAGCATTGGCTTTCTGAAAAGCTGCCCCAAAAGAAGTCCTCACAAGAACTACAGACTGAGTTTATCATTAAATGCTACCTTCAATTAAAGTAGATTAATTTGGTGAGGAATATCACTTTGGCTAGTTCAGGTCAACCTGTCCCAGCTATGCTCCCTCCCAGTTTCTCTTGTCTATCTTCTCACTGGCAGAGCATGAGACACAAGAAAGAAAATGTTCTTGATTTAGGATAAACACAATTCGGCAGACACCAAAACATCAGTGTGCTATCCACATTGTTCTCACTCTAAATCCAAACACGGCACTGTACCAGCTATTGAGAAGGGGGAAAAAAATTAACTGCATCCTATTAGCAGAGCTGAGACATTTAATCGTCTTTCCTCCCTCTCCTCCACAAACCCTCAGCTTTTGATCACCGACATGATTAACTAGTAACACAGACAGCTGCTAATCCTCACAGAGGCTCAGTATTTAGGAGGAGACCTGCAATTTACTAAAGGGATTACCAGGTATTTGCTAGAGGGGCTGTTAATATCAGTAATCCTCAATTCTACACCAGATTTCTAATACTGACCAAGTGCACAACCTACACCTTTATGTTTGCAGGAAAATCAAATGGGAAGAATGGTTTAGCATGCAAACTGACTCCAAACAGAGAACACTGTGCTATAAACCGACAGGTAGCTGAAACACACGAGGACTTTATCTGAAAACAATAATCTGCTTGGGACAACAATTTAGTGAACAAAAACCCCTCCAGAAGTCTCCACCCATCCCACCCGTGTAAGACCACAGCTGCTCTGGAGAATATCTAATCCATTACAGAAAACATTGTTTAAGCCTCCTAGACTGAACAAAAGCAAACAGTAGAAGGCCTTGCTTGCTTCCTTGATAGCTTGGAGCATAACCATGAGCAACGCATACACACAACTTCCTGAAAGTGCTGGCTGAAGAGCCACAAGCAAACCCACTTTCACCTGCTGTTGATTTATTCGTGTTTGAGGTGCAGGATTCTTATACCACTGATAAACAGAACTGCAAAGATTTATCTGATTATCATCACTCATGTCTCTCTCTTATGAATGCTATAGCCCTGAAGCAGGTGTAAAACACCTGGGTAACAAAGGGCCATGCCATTCCAGCTAATTAAATAACCTTCTGAAACTGGCCTCACAGGAATTGCTTAGCCTTGTTTACAAGAGCTTTCACCACTAAGATCCTGCAAAACCACAGTTCTGTGTAGCTCTGCTCTGAGATTATGCCACATAATTCTCTATCCCAAAATCAACTTTCTTATTTTTAAGGTGACCTACTCCATACACACAGCAACCATAAGCAGAGGACCATTGCTGAACCTGCGAAAAAAACTTTCCACCACAGAGTTACGACCTCAGAAGTGGGGTATAATCCAGTAAGTATCAAGGTGTTTTGCATGCAATCCTCTTAAATCCAAGCAGCGTTTCTCTGTGCTGCCAACATTTTATGAACTGCAAACTGTACTAGAACAGTCTGAAGCAGCTGAAGTAAATTATATTCCCAGAATATTTTTTCCATCAAATTTTTCCTTTTACCTTTACAATACTGCTTTTCTTAAAACACTAAGCTATTAAAAAAAGAAATATAAATATTCCAGTATTTGCTTAGCTCATTTCTTACAACAGGTACAGCATTTCTCATTAATATGAAACCATATCATGAAACTAAGCACTTTCTGTAACCACTTCTGAAATTCTAACAAGACAAGACTGCTGCACAATTATCTGGGAGACTTGGGTTTAGGAGTGATTTGAGCATTGCAGTTCTCAGGTAGGTGCTGCCACATAGAAGTTACAATGGGATGGCTGGTGTCTGTGGGAGATGATGGACAGTTGTCCAAGCCTGTCACCCTTGCCACACAAGTAGAAAAAAGACAAACTGAGGAAACTGCAGGTGGTGGGCAGGAACACAGCTAAAAACAACAGCAAGCTTCGAAAGAATAGTAAATTTCTTTCTAAGAATACATAACAAACATGAGAAATTTATCCTTTCACATTTAAATATGCCCTTCTCTCCTAAAGCATTCCCCCCTTTATAGTACTCAGAATCCAGAAATTCTCCAACCTCTATTATACATTGTGCAGTGTTTCTTTTAGTTTCATGCAGCTCTGTACCTTTCCAATTTGTATTTTCCTCTTTGCCATCACAGTCAGTCACTGTTCGAGGCATCTGTACCTCAAAGATGACTGATTTAATTCCCAGTCCCCACACTGATACCTTAACACTGCTTACCTCCCCAGGTGAATCAGTGGCCTTGCACACCCTTTCGTCAGTGCTCACTCTCAAACCCTTCTGCACAGGTGAAGGAACAGGCGACACCTTCTCCAACTCTCCTGATACCATCTTTACTTTTTCTTCACCTGTTTGCTTTTTGTGCAAGCTTTTCTTCTCTGAATTCGTATCTTGAGTTTCCATCTTTTCACCTCCCTCTGTATAGTCTTCTGCTTTCTGCATTTTCTTCTGTCTTTTAACCTTAACATCAATACTATCATCTTCATTACTTGCCGATCCATCAAGATGCCTATCAGCAATGGCATCTTCTTCATCAATTTTCTGTTCCAATCTCTCTTCTCCACTAACTACCTTTTGCTTCCCATCTTTATTTTCAAAATTTAAGTCTGAACTGTCATTATCAGCTCCTGGAGAAAACGTATCATTTGAAGTACTTCCTTCTGAGTCAAACTGAACATCTGCATGCTTCTCCTTTCGTGACTTTTTATTTTCTTTAGCATCTTCTTTAGATTTTATTTTTAAATCTTTAACTTCTCCCTTCTTTTTCTTAATTTCTTTAGTATATTCTTTCCTTTGCTTCTTTGGGTCATTTGAATCATTCTTGGTTTCTGAAATCCTTTTTTTTGGTTTTGTATCTAAAACCGAAGTATCTGAGGAATTTTCACACTCTGTTCTGGGTTTTTCTTTGGGTTTTGCAGACTTAGACTTTTTCTTCTTTGCATCACCCTCTCCATCTTTTGACTTCTTTTTCTTCTTTGGTGAAATATCATCTTTTGTTTCACTCTGCCAGTCACTGTCAGATTCTGCTTCAAAGATATCATCATCTAGAGACAGTTTCTAAAAGGCAAACAAAAAAAAAAAGAAAATATTTCTTTCTCCAATAAACTGTATCACTTTGGCGCAAAGTATACAAAAAGGTGGTGGTGGTGCTTGGGAAAAGCAAATTTTTAAGCACTTTGATGTTTTGATCACTGCCAAGATCATTCCACATCCCCAAATTGTAAAATTTGTAAATACAATCCTAGCTTACTTACCTAAACTGCATTACTAACTGCCTGGATGAGAATCAATACACAAACCAGTTGTGCATCCAACAACCAGATTCCAGAACAGATATAAATGTGAGCTATTTTGCATCAAAAATAATTGATCTCGCTTTGTAAAATTTACCTATAGGTATCCCAGAAGCAGGGAAACAGTTTTCAAAAAAAGATCCATACACTTCTTTTTCAAACTGACTGAGCAGAAGAGAAGAAAAAGCCACATGTTGCCTACCTGCAACTCATCTTTTTGTTTTCCTCTCTCAACAAACTTAATTGATCTGCTACAGAAAGCTGGGAGGGTGACTGGAGCAGTGTGCTCAGCTTCACTGACAAGACAGTATGCATGTGGGTAGGGAAAGAAAGGGGGGATGTTGCCAAAACCAAGCTAAACTGACCACACATCATTTATACAGTTCCATTAAAAAGGGAAATAAAGTTTAGATGGATTCAGAGTATACAAGCAAACTCCTCAGTTAACAAAAACATCCCTACCAGAGAACAGCAACAATATTCAGTTTCACAAGAAACAAAACAATTTTAGATAGAAGAGATTCCTTAAGTCTTCTTAATTCCACACTCACCAAGCTAAACTGACCACACATCATTTATACAGTTCCATTAAAAAGGGAAATAAAGTTTAGATGGATTCAGAGTATACAAGCAAACTCCTCAGTTAACAAAAACATCCCTACCAGAGAACAGCAACAATATTCAGTTTCACAAGAAACAAAACAATTTTAGATAGAAGAGATTCCTTAAGTCTTCTTAATTCCACACTCCACATGTCTTCCCTTCCCCTCCTCCCATGAGTAGAGTGTAGATAGTGAATACATCTTCAGCATAAGATGCTGAAAGGTGAAACACACCTGTAAGTCTTTTTTAACAGGTTTAGGCTTATTGTCCAAAACCTTTTTCCTGAATTCAAGCAGCACTTCTTTGCAGTCTTCCAAATGAACTTCTGGTTCCCAGGTGTCATCATCAGAGGTATATCCTTTCCATCGTACTTTATAGAGAATTTTACCCTGTAAGAAAAAATCACAACATTTAATACAATACAGCATAGTATTAAATCAGCTACTCAGTTCTTGAGGATCTTAGTGGACATACCAGTTTGTGTGTTTAGAAATCAGTACGACAGTAGTTCAACCCAATGTTGATGTAAGAATTCCCAGAATTATTTCCCTCTCCATCACTAAGAACTAAGAAAGCTGTAATATGTTTCTGTAGTTGAAGTTTTTCCAAAATACCTGTAATATCTAAAATTTGTGCAGAACCAGAGCTACATTTACAGATCAAAAATTCACAATCATTTCATCGAAATGGATTTTCTGACACAAAACTATTTTACTATTTTTTGTTTTACTATTTCTTCAATAAAAATTTTGAGCTTGAATTGCTTCTCTTTGCTGAAAACCGTGATGTAAAACCTAATGATTTCTAATGGATTAGCACCATACACCTAGCTTTATATTGGAATTTATATTTATATTTGTAATCAATTCCACTTGTGATAAACTGAAATACCAACAATTAGGAAAAAAATAAAAATCAATGTCATCAAGTTAAGCCTAGACAAAAGTCTGAGTGTGTGCATCTCAGTGGGGTTAGCTCCAAAGATTTTGGTTAAAGACCACATATGAAACCCTGAGACCGCTTGCTTCAACTGTATTTAACTTCATTGAGGGGTGAAATTGCACCTTTTAGGCTCTACTTTGTTTTTTTACCATTATAAAAATAATCTACTAGCAAATGCACTAAGGAAAGCACATTTGGAAAGGCAGAATAGTAGTACTGTTTTCTTTAGAAAATGGATTGACAATGCTCTGAAAGACCTTATACTGCTAACCAAGCCTGGAGAAAAAGAGCGCTGAAAGAACTGCATTTTAACCCTTACTATTAATGGATAGCCATAAATTTACGTTTTTGCCTGAGCATCATGATCCTTTGACCAAGTGTGCATATATGCCATTAAACTTTAGCAATCAGCTCTACTTACAAATCTTCTGTATTTTGCTTCACATACATATAAATAAATAGCCTATATTGAGATACATTAGCTCAACTGTAAGAGAAGTATTAAACTAAACTTGATTTAGGAATTAGTTTTCAAAATCATATTCACCTGTCACCTCTTTCTGTCTTCTAATGAGGTTATTCATGAAATAACAACCAGTAGCTCTCTTATTACAGTCACAGAGTAAGTTAGGTTATAAGGGATCCTCAGAACTTACAAGTGAAATGCCCTCTCAAGGCAGGACCAACTACATCAGGCTTCACAGAAATCTACCCTGTCAGTGCATGTATTCAGATTTCCCTGTGTCTCATCTTGCACCCACTGCCACTCTCATCCTTTCACTCTGCCCTCTCTACACCCTCCCATTAAGCATACAGGGATATCACAATGATCACCCCCAATTATTCTCCTCTCATGGCAAAGCAAACCCAACTCTCAACTCCCTATCTGTTTTCATAACCCTTCTCTCCAGTATATCCATGTCTTTTCTGTCCTGGGGAGCTCAGAACTTGACAGAGTCCTTCAGGTGCATCTCAGCAGTCTGAGAAGAAGCAGCATCTCCCTTGGTCTGCTGGCTACATACTTGGATGATGTTGGCCTCCTCTGCTGCAAGTACTGCTGACTCATGTTCAACTTACTTGTCCTTACTTAGCTCCTTTCCGGCTAATCTGCTCCCTAGCCAGGGGGCCTTTCACCTCTCTGGTGGCACAAGGTTATTCCTTTTCAGATGCAGGACTTCTGTTAGCTGCAGAGTGAGTGCTACACCCTTGGAACTCAGGTACAAAATGAGTTGGAAGTCCTTTTTTAATATGGAGAGTGAAACAGAAATGCAGCTTAAGTGAAGAAAGGAGATTATCACACTAAAAATACATATGCAGCCTTACACTCACCTGTCAACATTATTTTACTCAGCATTGCTATTTCTTTCCTCTATATCCCTTAGAAATAATAGTACACTTCCAAGCATTTTTAGACTGCTGCAGTGTCTATGAGAACTAGTGATGGGCTAGAACCAGCTCCTGTGGAAAGGGGTACCACCATGTCACTGAAGGCAGAGTTAACGTTATCTGTTTTCTCTGGGCAACATCCCAGTTTGCACTGGAGCCTGCTGTTTTACTATCACTGTGTGCAGCATGCAAGGCTTTCCAGGCATTCAGAGAATACATTTCCAAACATGTTCTCTTAAGCAGGACATGCTAATGTTTCATTTAGCAGCAGGTCTAACCCTCCCAGCCCAATCCCATCCCAGGAGAGCTGTCTGTCATGCGACCACTACTACCAGGTCCAACACCAGAACTGTGAATGAAGAGCTTCTCCTGCTCTCAACACTTCTGCAGCTGTGACAGAGGCACACACTGACTGACCTTACGCTGTGCTGGACAGTGGTCAACTCTGTCTGCTTGGATATCCTATTAGACTTGGGAATCTGCGAGCTGGGAACCACTAGTCTGGAGCAGCTGCCCTGTCACCAGCACATGCCAGGGACTGTAAGAGAGATGGTACTTGATGCATTCTAGAGCTCCTTAAAAGCCTCTGGAAGGATATGCCTCACCACCACCTCCTAAACCTACAGATTTTCAGTTTCATCACTGAGTGGGGAGAGAGAGGGAAAGGAAGATTAAAAAAAAGGAATCCTCTTGTTTTCAAGCCTGACTGATATTGACTAACACCTCATACAGGCGAAGCTAAAAACACTGAATTACCCTGAAAGCATAACATTCTTAAGCCATCAACATATTTCGGCCAAGATACAACATAACAGCAGCATAAATATCTAAGAAATTATTGATCTAAAGGGTCTCTCAACTCAGGGTTTCAAAACCTTAACGTTTTATATGAATCAGACAGAATTTTATAATACCACATACCTGACTGAATGTAAAATCAAAATAAAACCATGAATTAGTTAAGATAAAAAAATTTCAGGCACAAAATCATAAAAAGATCCTTCTATTTTAATTATTTTTTTCTATTTGAAGTTTAGGAAATTTTTTATGAACTTCAACTAGTCTAGATGGCTTTCAGAGAGAGAAATGAAGGTCTGGTATTTCAGCTTAAACAATGCAACGGTCACTACAGCTAGTTATTTTAACTGGACGAAGTCTGCCTTATTTTAGGTCTCCACACGTTTTTAAACAGAGTCTCACTAAACACATCCTGAAAACCCCACTAAGTCCTCCGTCAGTCACGCTGCGCTCTCCGCACTCAAACCACTACCGCAGCTCAGCCGAGAGACCCGACAGCAGTTTAACAGAAGAGAAAATAAAAACCAAACAAAACCGAGCAACTTCGTAAAGTCACAGCTTGGGCTTAAGAGCCAAAATCTGCAGCAAGAGACAAACAGCTCCTTGCAGGACTGTGCATAAGGCGCTCGTAAACTGCGGTGGCAACGAGATGGCTATTTTCGCGTGGCTGTCGCCTCGGTGCGAGAGACTCGCGGAAGAGAGTCCCCGCGCCCGCCCGGCGGGATAACGCCGCTCCCGCCGGGGCTAACGCCGCTCC
>NW_008673055.1:0-789 GCF_000695815.1 Acanthisitta chloris
CTATGATTCCATGATTCTATGATATTTGGATATGAAGTTGAAATGCTAAAATCAGTTAACCTTGTCTACATTCAGTAGGAGTATCAGGACATTAACACATAGTCCTGAAGGTATTCATCTCTTCTGATAAGGCATAACTGGCTCATCTACACTGGCTTGAGAAACAGCAGTCATATCTTAGAATAGGTCATAAATCACAAAGACCCCCCAAATACCCTCAGACTCATTTCTGGGGCCTTTCACCAGAGACCTGAGCATGACCCACAGTGTTGCACCAGACAGCATAAAACTGCCCCTCCAGGGAAGGACCCTGGGCATTCCCACCTGCACCTGGAAGTATATTAGCCAAAGACCCCCCAAATACCCTCAGACTCATTTCTGGGGCCTTTCACCAGAGACCTGAGCATGACCCACAGTGTTGCACCAGACAGCATAAAACTGCCCCTCCAGGGAAGGACCCTGGGCATTCCCACCTGAACCTGGAAGTATATTAGCACATTGAACTTTATGTTGTGTGGGCTTCCCCACCCCTGACTGATCAAGACTGCCAACCAAGGGACATGTAAATTGCAACAATCAAATCCAGTTGCTGGATCCACAGGTGTGTTATCTTTCCTATCTATTCATGTTCTTCCTTTCTTTCTTTCTTTCTTTCTTTCTTTCTTTCTTTCTTTCTTTCTTTCTTTCTTTCTTTCTTTCTTTCTTTCTTCCTTCCTTCCTTCCTTCCTTCCTTCCTTCCTTCCTTCCTTCCTTCCTTCCTTCCTTCCTTCCTTCCTTCCTTCCTTCCTT
>NW_008673055.1:914-13130 GCF_000695815.1 Acanthisitta chloris
CCTTTTTCTTTCTTTCTCCTATGTATTTTCTTGAATGCTATTTTTGCACTTTTATATTGCTATATTTCTATAGATAATAACCAAATGGCTACATACCTCCTTTTCATTGTTCTAAAATAAACCTGCCATACATATCTATATACACACGCACATATATATGTATATATACACACACAAACAGTGGTCATTCAGTGTCATTTCACTCTAACCCTCCCCAAAGGATCTATTAACTAGAACCTCAGTTACCCCACCTTCAGGGCAGGTCATAACAACACCAAAACCACAAATGTTAATCCAAACTTTGCAATCATTATGATAATGCTAATTCTGGCCTTGTAATGTCCAGATGAGTCTGTATCTGAATATTCAGTAGCTATGTGCATATAACCATGCAAAATATTAATTCTTGATAAAACCAGAAGAGGCAATTTCAAGATAGCTAAATTTGTTTTGAAAGTACTTCAGCTTCAAAGGCTAAATATAAAGCTTTTTTCCAATTAGCCAAGGTTTAGAAGAAAAGCCAGCCAATGTATGACGATTATACTACTGTTATAATTATCAGTTAGACTTTTTTTTCTTAGCATGCATAGCAGAAAGGACTTTTATTTTTTTCCAGAGAACATTTTGAGGCAACTACAGAGATGACATACAGACATTTAAGTGGCACCAGACTGCACCCTTCAGATGACTGGGATTTTTGACATATGAACACATTGTTTCTTCTAAGAGTCTGCTGATGCTTGAGCGGTACTTCTACTCATGTAATAAAAGTAGTGCAAGATCAGCTGAGGCATGAGTGTATTTCTCCACTACAAATGCTTTCTATTCGATTGCAACCATAAATATTGTCATAACAATTCTCAGGGCAGTGGAACAACTGCAGCACTAATTAAAAGGGATCCTAAAGGGTTCTTGCAATCAATAGAAATGATTGCTGTAGTCTGTTATTTAAACTTAGACTTGTCGATCCTTTGACGTTGCTCCTGCTACACGGCAAAATGTTTAGATTCTGACAAATTAATGTTTTTACGTGTTATTGGAAGAAGGAACTTTACAAAAGACCTGGTGTACTGCTAAGCCATGCCATCACTAGGATCTTTTGAATAAATTGCAATGCAGATCTTGTCATCTCCATTTCTATCACCTTGACAATACTGCAGAAAAGTTTCTTATCTAGGAGCTTAAGTGACCACAAACAACAAAACAAGCCATAGAGAAACAGACAACAGCTGCTATCACCACCTTCTCTGCATAACCTCTGCTGTTCATGCAGCTTTGTGCAGTAAACAGTTGATGCATTTCATACATAAGAAATATAACAGCGATCAGCAGAGTTTGGTGGTTTTTTGCACACAGAAGTATTTATAAGCACAGGCTAATTGCGTACAATATTTGAAAGCCGAGTTAATTGTAGTGTGTAGCGGTGTGATTTGATTCACCCTCTGTCCTGCGAGATACGGTCACTGCTGTGCAACGCATATAAGGGTCTGACTCATCACAGCTTTAGCAGGAGAGCTGAGCTGCTCGCAGGACAATTGCGGGTGAGATTAAGCACAAGGTTTTGTTCTCCTCCTGTCTGGAAATTGTGTATCCTCTAAAATCTCAGTAGAGAAAATTTAAAAGTCAAACTGTTGTTAGCACTGTGCTAGTACGCACTGGAAACAAATACGAGAAATAAGGCAGAAGAAAACCTAGGGTTTAGGCTCTTGCCTAAGCAAGCATGTGTGAGGCATTCATGCCCGCAAGCTCCCCTGCTTTACAGGAAGCCTTTTGTCTGTCAGTGAAGAAAAAAAGATGCGAACTTCGGGTGAAAGAGTTCAACTCTCCAGGGAGGCAGAGGCTTCACAAAGGGTTGATCAGAACTGTGCATCACTGGTGTGAAACACTATCACAGCTAATGGACTGATGAAACACATTTGTGCCATTTTGATTGCTGCTTTGCTGGCATATGGACTGCCCCCCTTGAAGGCAGAGAGTAGCTGTGTTTTCGGCCTTCATACATGGAATGCAGACGATTTAACTTCTTAGCTGCGGGGGTCATAAACCCTTTCACAGATTCACAAAGAAGTGCCTTATCAGTGATGTAGTCAGCACTATTAAATGAGCATCAACATGTTTTCTTAACTCTTTCGTGAATAATAAATGATGATGAAGCTGCAGAATGAAATGCAATTATCTATTATTGTGCTATTTAAAAATTCACCTCAAGTCTTTCACGGATGCTAAAAATCCACACTGCACGTCAGAAAAATATGGGGGTTTAAAAGTACTTAATGTATTGTCTGGACATGTTTTGAAGCTGTCTTAAACTCTCACAGAACACCAAGAGCTTCAGATTGTATAGTTGATCTTATAAAACATTTTAAATATTACTATTTGTGTTTATATAATATGTATGCTCATGTTTGTTTATGTTAGGAAATTCAAAGAAATGTTCAAAGTTATTTCAAGCAGCATAACTGCCTTTTACTGTGCATATTTCTTGAATCATCAATGTTGTTTTGTGCTATGGGTCACATACAGAGAAGAGGCATTCTGCATTCTCTCATCTATTTTTTTCTTCTGTAACACTTTTCTTCTCCACAGCCACGCTGGAGACAATTACTGCAATTAGATCTGAGATAACAAGATTAAACTTTGCATATTCATAGTCCTGGGAAGAAGGGGAGTTCATCAAGATGATGACAAACGTTGCTATTATGAGAACAGGTAACATTTAACCTGATGACAGTATTATGTGCAGATTAAAATGAGCTAAGCCATAGTTCTGAGCATAAAGCTTCAATTGCAGCTGGAGACACTTTTGCGTTAGATAAAATAAGCAAGAAAATCAGTCTTTTGAAGATTAAGTACAGGCTGGTACAACACTATTTCCTGAATATTCAGGCAAATTTAAAAGATTAGTATTTCCCTTAAAATTAGGAAATGGTAATCTATTTAAATTGGGTTGACTAATACATGTTATATCTATGAAAAGCTAGCCATTAATACTGTAGGTATTTTTGTCTATCACTCATCAACTGCAGAATATTGTAATCTAAACCATGAAACTTGTGGCAAAACCCCTTTCATTTGTGCATACCACTAGTTCTATGCTATTTTAATGCTATTTATACAGTTTTTCTAGCTATTTTAATTAGAGACAAAATAATGACACCACTTAATGACAAATGTCCTATTAGCTTGCTAAACACAAGTGTTCTTCTAATAGTGTAGCATTATTTAGGCTTGTAGTTACTATAAACTAGGATTTGTAATTTTAAAGCATATTATTTTGCTCTGGAAAAATGAATCTCTTTATTATTTCTGTTACGAAGCAATAACCAAATCAAGCATAGCTGTTTAAGTTCCCATTTGAGATGCTCGATACCTGATTATTGCTTGACAAAATAACATGACTATCATAATCTGATACAAATACCTTGTTTGTCAAGTAGTTAGTAAACTCTGGGCAAATTCCCAGTATCCTTTCTAAAGCTTAGTTAAAGAAAACTATGTGGCAATCTGAGGATTCATGGCTGAGTCTCTCAGGTTCTGACATGCTGAAAGCATATTCCATTTTGCTAAGATTTCTGACAAAATTTTAAGGCCATATTCCTAATGCCTGGTAAAATGCAGACTAAGGTTTTTCAGGAATTCCATTAGGAGTCATACAGACAGCACAACAGCAGTGTTGGGTGTAGGAAGCTATGCAGATTTGTTTTCACCAATTTATCCTCACTGTAGACAAGAGTACAAATAAGGACGACATACGTCACTGAAGACAGAAACAACTGGGGTAAAGTTTAGGAAGGTTTCAAAGGATTTGATGATTACAAAAACATGACAGTGATCCTGAATATTTTTAGTGTACTTGTATAATGTATAAAATCTCAGAAAGAGTTCACTTTTTTTTTAATGACAGATATATCTTTCAAAGGTATTTGTGAATATAATGAGAGAAACCATAAATAGAACTAAAATTAGAGCCCTTATAGAATGTAGCTCTTCAGGAATGAGGAGTCCCTAATATTTCAGATTTTTCTACTCTTCTAAAAATTAGCAATTCTGAGGTAAAGCGACTTAAACTACATCCCAGCAAAACCAGTTTCAATTCTTACAGAGAGCATCAGTTGCTTATAACTATAGATAAGTAATTTTAATAAGTGACTATAGATATTTTTAATAAGTTTTCACAGTAAATTAATCAATATAGATATTAATAATGAAAGTGAGATTATTTTAATTAGCAATTTTGATTAAAAATTGTGAGAGGAATTTTACAAATGAAATAACTGTTTTCAAAGCTTTTAATTTTTTAAAATTTAAAATTACATTTTATGTTTTCAAATTCTATGTTTCACATTTTTTTAGAAAAGAAACCCCACAGAATGTTTTATAAAAAGGGCTAAGTAGACAGGAAAGTGAATGAGTTGTTTAGTTTGTGGATACAGATTTTTTAAGTACTTGATATTGATTCAAAATTTAAATTTTGTGTTTTCTTGTGGTGTGTAGGAAATCAAAAAATCTTCTTTTAGTTCCACCCAAATAAAATCTCCCTTCTCCATTTCTACCTCTCCAAATTTTATTTCTGACATGGAAAGAAATGCAGATAGTTTAAATAAGTCAAAATCTAAACGTCAAAAAATCAGTTGTCAAGATGAGAAATTTAGGTCTGAAAAGACTTAGAAAGCACACTTGAAATATTAGATTGAACAGACACATCACAAGACCTTCATGAAACCCAGGTACTCCTGTTTTCAGTGTGCAGAGTAACTGCAGCTTCTGGATACTTAAAATACACTGTAAATACTGTGGCAATGTTTAAAAATGCCTGGAGTAGTGCGGTCAGGGTTTTTACACATCAATAAGCTTGCCTGAGCCAAGGAATTCATAGCATTCCCAAACACACCTCATCTTTCAACACTGACCATTCCTGGAAGAACTGGATTTACCTTATGTCAAGTGCGCCACACCTGTGAAGCCCCACCATGAACCTTAGCATGGGCAACAGCATCCCCAGTGGGTTACTGTGTTAGTTCAAGATTGGTTAAGTCGTGAAACTAACCCTGACAGCATCTCCAGAAACTGATTTAGAGGAAACAGTTTGAAGGTTATGTGATTGATTTGCAGGTAAAATGTTAAATTTATTTCCTCAAATGCAACATTATCCCACCACCTATTTAACCACTGTTGTCTCTATGTAAAGTGGAATGCAATTACGAGATAACTAAGAAGTTGCTTGTGCTGTTTACCAATAAGATTAATGTAATCTTAAACGGTATGCATTTCATTTAGTTTTCACCTTAAGATAATGCCACACATCACATTTATATTTTCATCTTTTGCTGTTGATCCTAGGGTAAACTGTTATGCACAAATATAAATCCCCAAAAGGAAACTCTAAGTAAAGAAAGAGGGAAAAGAAATTGTAAAAATTAAATGTCATATTTCTAGGCATAACACAGAATTGTCATGAAAAAAATAGAATTTAAGGCCTGTTTTTTTCAGCTTCTTGTATTGCTCTCAAAGCAGAAAGTACATTTTGATCTTCAGAGACACTTTGTGTTTTCTGGATTCAGTAAAACTTCCTCCCCTGGCCCCATTTTCTCCTCTTACCTTCTGCAGTGCAGAAGAGAAGATAAAAAGAGCATGGTAGAACTAGAGAAGGGAGAGACAGATACAGGCAGCCCCTACATGTGTACCAGCCTCAGCCTAAACAGTAAGTCAGACTGGACACAGTGGTTTAGTTGGATAAACTGCAGGAACACAGTCCCTCCTGTCTAGCTGGCTCAGCCTTCAAGATGAGGAAGTTTCCTGATGGATCCATTGCTCTAGAAATGCTGGTTTCAGATTTCTCATGCTTTCTCCTGCAGCCTACAGTGATGACCACCATTAGGTCCAGGTTAGGTCACCTGAGCCCCTGCAGAGATCTCTGTCCTCCTACCTTAACTACGCAGTGCCGGACAAGACTGAAGGTGTATCCCCCAAAGCAGCTGAAGAGCTATGCATCCGTCCCACTCCCACTTGGGGCCTGACAGATGGAAACTGGCTCCAGTTCAGAAACGGCACAGCAATGTTAGAGTGCTGTTGGATCTAAAGTAAAAATCTTGAAAATGATAAAGTATATCACCTTGGCTCTGTGGCATGTTTACATAAGTTCAAGGGTTTCTGACCAAAGTTGGTCTGTATCTGCCTGACCGGGGCTGGGGTGAGAGAGATATGCCCTATCTGCATCTGCCTATGTCAACATGTCCCCTGGATGGCCTTGGCTTGAGCAAGGATTGGTTACACAGTGTGATACAAAGCAATTATTTCATCTAAGGGGCCCTTTCTTTGGTTACTTATATTTTGTTAGGAGGAGTTAGAAAAATAGGTCATTTCTCTCTCGGGGTTTATGAATCTCACCAGCCTTGCAATCAGTGCTTGAGCATTCTCTGAATGACATCAGGATTTTATCTCTCCCAAGCAGAGGTGTTGTCAATGCAAAGAGACTGGCCCAGAGACCCATTACAAAAAATTTATTTGGGAAGAGTTCTCAGTAGGGAGAAACTGTTCTGGTTAATTTTGCACTCCAGACAAAGCCCTCAGTGGTCTGTTGAGATAGAAATCTTGCCCTGCCGAGTTTAACATTTCCACATCCCTGAGAAATCTAAGGCACTGAAAGTTGGGTAATGAAACTTGTTTGAACCAACAAGATCATAGATTACCCATTCCAGGGATACCTACTAGCTTCATGGTTTTTGTATGTCAGTTGCTTACTATTCTGTCTTCATATTCATGCTATCTTTATCCCTTTATTTCTGCTTTGTCACTTTGACGCAAAATGTGCCTATTTCAGAGACTCAGCTCTTCTGACAGACCTTAAATGCTTGTTAACTGACTGGAAAAATAATTTTGAAGCAAATGATATACATGTATATGAAACACTTGTTCTGACAAGGGAAGGCTCATTCTTTGATTGAAGTCCAATCATTTGATACTCATGCTCCTTTATTACACAAGGTTGATATTTTGAAAGCAATAGGATTGTGTATCTCCCTAACACTTGGATCAGAAAGGAAAAGGAAAAGAAGGAGTGATCTCCCTCTGATGAAACGTACGTTTGGCACAGATATTTCCAGAATATGAGTTTTCTCCAGTTCTGACCATGCAGAGTTGAGAGGTACTGGGAATGCAACCTCCATGAAGCCACATCTGTGAGTGGCAGAGGAGAATTTGATACTGATCCAAGTTGCAGTAAGAATAGTGTTAATTCCCATGTAGTTATTTTTGTCTTTTGGGTAATGAATAAAGAGTCATAAGGTTATAAAACTATTAAAATAAATATGAAGGTATTAGTAGTAATCTCTAATATTGCATGTTCCTCGTCTTTTCCTGTTGGGTTTTTTTGTATTTGACTAAATTCTTTCCCCTCTGTTTGCTGAAATGTTAAAAATTTACCTGGTTTCCAAAATGGGTTGAACTTAAGACAGAAGAGTTGTGAACATGTTAGATGATGTATGTTAGATGATGCATCTTGAACATGGGGGGGAAAAACTCAAACTTTTTTCTTCATGCAAGTGTTTCTTTATACATATACACATTCAATACTGTGGTTCTGTCCTTAGACTGTTACTTGAGAAATATCTCGGGGGCTGAAAGACAGCCACCCTGACAGGACAGGAAATCTTCCTTTACAATGAAGGAAAGAGAAGTATTTGAAGTGAGTTTTGGTTTTAGTTTAATGAACCAGTGACATGGTTTAATGAATTCAGTCACAGCTAAATTGTAGGCAGATTGTTAAAAACAAAACAGACCAGTGTTTCATGTCTTCAACACAAAGCAGCAAGGTTCTTGTATCACATACATTTTTTCAAAGAGGGAAAACCCTGAAGCATAACTATTCATTGAAAACATTCTCCACTGATATAATATTACTTCAGCTGAGCATGGCCCTCACTGAACATTACTGGGTTGTTGCTAAGAAACACTGATATATGATAGCAAATTATATTACTGACATTGAATTTTTACTCCTTATCATGTTATAGCTTGCTTGAAAACAGCTGCAATTAGACTATAAATGGAAGGAAAGCTAGCAACCTCTATTTGGTACCTTTTGTATTTCAGTTACAGACTGAAGTCCTTATCTTTTTACTATATGTTTGTACAGTTCTGCAGTATTTCAGTAAAAAGGTATAATACTGATGTTATTGATGGTCTGCATCCGCATCTCCTGCACAGCCATCTCAACAATAAAACAAATGTTCTCTTTGATTTTCACCCAATATATGCCAAATTGGAGGAAGATTGGTCTTAGGGTTTCTCTATTTTTCATCTTAATGTGACAGTCCATTTTGACCTGTAGGTAATAAAATAAGAAGCATTCGAACCCATAGCTGATATTTTCAGGGCACTTCATATTTCACTTGTTTTGATCTATGCAATTGACCAGTTGAAAGATGAAAATGAAAAAATGTTTTTTCGTATGTATTTTAGGTCCTCTGTTCTTTTGTATGGCGTATGGATATTGTTCTTTTGTATGGCGTATGGATATTTTTCTTCTAAAAGGACCACTCATCCAATAATTGATGTATGTCAAGTACATACAGCTTCTGCTAGGGAAAGTATATCTTCATTTGTACAAATATAGCTGTTACAATACTTTTTTTTGGTATATAACAAGAAATCCCAGAACTGCCATACCTGAAACTGGGATCTCATTGCAGCCAGTAATACAGAAATACACAAATGGAGAGGGGAGTTCTTGCTGTAGGGTTTAAAATGCTGGGACCCCCTTAGTCCATCATTAGTGTTGAAGACAGATGCAAAGGAAGGATTATACAGTCATAGGTCACATCCAGCATGGCTTCATGAGGGGAAAGTCCTGCTTGTCAAATCTGATTTCCTTCTATGAAAAGGTAATCCACCTAGTTGATTGAGAGAAGACAGTTGATGTTATCTTTTGAATTTCAGCAAAGCTTTTGATGCTGTCTCTCACAGAATCCTTCTGGACAGAATGTCCAGCACACAGCTGGATAAGCACACCATGAGATGGATGAGCAACTGGCTCATGGGTCAGGTGCAAAAGGTTGCAGAGAATGGGATTGCATCAGGCTAGCAACCAGTCACCAGTGGGGTTCTGCAGGTCTCCATCTGAGGCCCAGAGCTCTTCAACATCTTCATAAAGAACTTGGACGCAGGACTTGAAGGGATATTAAGTGAATTTGCAGATACAAGATTGGAAGGAGCTGTTGACTCCCTAGAAGGCAGAGGCGCCTTGCGGAGAGACCTAGACAAATTAAAGATAATGCAATCACATGAAGTTTAACAAGGACAAGCACCAGATTCTGCACCTGGGACAGGACAACCCTGGATGTACATATAGACAGGGGAATGAGAGGCTGGAAAGCCGTGCTGTGGAAAGGGACCTGGGGGCCCTTGTCAAGGCAGGTTGATTATGAGTCAGCAGTGTGCCCTGGAAGCCAGAATGATCCTTGTGGCTCCCTTCCAACTCTGTGTTTCTGTTATTCTGATTTTCATTATTCATTCTTAAAAATTTCTTTTGACACATAGTATAAAGTCAGTCTTACAGGTATCTATTGTTTTTCTTCTTCCCCAGTCATAAGCACTATATTTTTTAAACAACACTGGTTTTGATAAATTTATTAAGACCTATTGGGACTTGATATGAAAGGAAGTTCTAGTAGTAAGTTGAGTCTAAGATTTGAAATATGCATATTAACATAGAGGTAATAGAGCTACATTAACATTCTCCCAGCTAAGGAAGGTATTGCACACTGGCAACCATAAAACAGATCTCAGTTGCTCCAGAGCTTGGACAGGAAGATCCTCATCCCATTCACACCTATCCTGAGACATCCTGAACTGGAGTACTTTTTATCCAATTCAATTGTTAAAACTACCTTTCAGTCGACTTGCTTTTAATATGTGCAGTATTTCTTGTGAAAGTTTCTTTCCTTCTAAGAAAAACAGGACTTGTGGTTTTGGTCAAAAATACAACCTTGATAATTTGTATCAGCAAATACCATTTAATTTCAGTTCCTCTTATATGTCTGCCTGTTAATCCTTGTATTTTCTGATGAAATAAAAAGAGGGCATATCTGTAATTTATCATTGAATAATTTGCCACAGTTACCTTGTAGATCAAAAGACTTGTTATTGCTTATGCAATTGTAATAAAATGCTGCACTATAGCATTGCAAAGACACTACAACAATAAATCCCAGGGAAAAGAATTAGGTCTGTAACAACATTTCTTAAAAATAATATTCTTTGGTTTCCTTCTTACCTGCAAATAACATTTATTGGTCATTTCACCGTGAGCAATGGGACTATCACAATTTGTTTTAAGAGTCACTATCACAGCAGACCTTAGAGGTTTTGATTGCTTTTCATGTAGTCTGCATTGTTTCTACTTTCCTAATTTATTTTTGTTAAATCATGTATATGGATTTAATTGTTAACTTTCTTGGGAGGAAATCCAGGAACCCTTTAAAGCAATGAAAAAATTCTGATTAATGTTAATAAATTTTTTTCTTGTTCTTCACAGTTTAAAAACTGCCAGTTGTTCTTATTTGATTACCAGGAGAGAGAAAAAAGCCTCAGAATTGGTTAAATTCAGCTGTGCATTCTGGATTTCATTTGAAGTATCTGCAGATACTCAACATTTAAGAAACTTGGGTTGCCTACATATAGGCTTCTATATTGTTTTGGGGTTCTATGTCTTGAGCCTAGTGAATGATTATATATAGAATTGCATTGCTAGTGCTTCCTGAGTTCAAAAGAAACAAACAAAAAATGAACATGAAAAACAAGTACAAGAAACACACACACATTCAAATGCCTCACTCCAAAGCCCGTATTTATATTCTACCAGCCTCAGATTTCTCAAATCTACACAAATGAGTAAATACCATGATATAAACATGAAGAAAAATCTCCACAGATCAGAAATTAGGAACCCCTGTCCCTAAACATTAAATCTTTTTCAATCTAGCATAAATACAATTAAAAGAGAATGAAAAAGTGTCATCTGCAAGGAAATTATATAAATCTTGTTTTAGTAAAAACAGTGTAGATAGAGATATCAGAAAGGTACTTGGTACTTTCAGAGTGGAACAGACAATAGAAGTCCATTACAGTAATTTCAACAAAGTCTACAACTAAAAATACTATGATTTATAAAAATGCTTTTTCTTGATTTGCTTAGTCCTGATATTAGACGTCTATCATTGGTGTGAATATCATCTTGCAGTTTTCAAGGACACTACAATAATAAATTCAGGGGGGACAGGAACTATTTATTTCCTAGTATTTAGCTTTTCTATTTGGAGGTCACTGAAACCACAGTCCTTGCACTCTGTGCACAACACAACTCAGAGGCAGCTCATTCAGAAGACACTGTTCATCTCAGCCACTGTCTTAGCCAAGCATTAAGCTTTCTAGAGTTTTATTCAGAACATGGCTGGAAGTGTCTCATTTTCCATTTATTGGCTCAAAACATTCCCTGGAATTAATCCTAGCTATGATTCTTGAGAACCTTGGCTCCCAAGGTTCAGTAATGCGTGCCTCTCAGACTAGGTTCCAGGCAAAGAACAACTAAAGAAACCCTGCCTTGCCCTTTTCACTTGTCTCAAAGATTAGACCAACTTTCACAAGGCAGGACATACAGGATTTAGTTCCTCGTCTTTCAGGATGGATCCAAACACGCATCTATACATGCATTATAGATCAGTCAGTCTCACGTCTGTGCCTGGCAAGATCATGGAGCAGATTCTCCTGGAAGGTATGCTTAGGCACATGAAAAGTAAAGAGGTGATTGTTGATAACCAATGTGGCTTTACCAGGGACAAGTCATGCCTGATGAATTTGGTGCCCTTCTATGATGGGGCCACAGAATTTGTGGATAGGGGCAGAGCGGCTGATGTCATCTACCTGAACTTACGCAAGGCGTTTGGGAGTGTCCCACACAGCATCCTTGTCTCTAAATTGGAGAGACATGGATTTGATGGGTGGACCACTTGGTGGGTAAAGAACTATCTGGATGGTCACACGCAGAGAGATGTGGTCAGTGATTCATTGTCCACGTGGAGACCAGTGATGAGTGATGTCCCTCAGGGGTCGGTGCTGGGGCCAATACAGTTCAATATCATTGTTGAGACATGGACAGTGGGATTGAGTGTGCCCTCAGCAACCTCACTGGTGACACCAAGCTGTGTGGGGGAGTCAACA
>NW_008673056.1:0-3747 GCF_000695815.1 Acanthisitta chloris
CCCTCTGCAGAGCCCTCCTGCTTTCCACACTCCCCTCTAACTTTGAGTCATCTGCAAACTTGTTGATGATGCACTCAATCCCTTCATCCAAATCATCAATAAAGATATTAAAGAGGAAGATATTAAAGGGATGTCTGCAAGAATGAGTGATTTGAAGCAACTGAGCATGAGAAGCTTTGACATTGCAGCCCCTTAAAACTGCAATGAGCAGTATATCTTTTGGATTAATTCTTATCACTTTGGAAACTGCTACTTTTCCAAATCAGCCTACTCTGAATTTTTAAGTCTGTATTCTCAGGTGCCAGGAACTGCATCAGAGAACAGCCTTGCAAATCTTGTAAATAATTTGTGAACCTCAAATGATGTTTTGTTTTTCAAGACAAAGGGGAAGTTTCCAGTGTTGGTGGATAGCATAGGATAGTAACTGTTCCACTATTAATTTACTTATTAATTTAATCTGTGTTTTTAGCGCACCATGAGAAAACACTAAATTTATAAAAACATGTAGGAGGTATCTGTGAACTATGATAATATCTCACTGTGCTGCATAACTTCTCCAGGAAAACATCTAGGACATTAAAATTTTTAGGAAATTAAATAAAAGATTTTAGCTGGCTGCTATGATTGTTCCTATGTTACCAGACACTTTTGCTTACTGAGCAATTACAAGGGAAAAGCACTGAAAGAGGAACAAATCTCAAGGTATTTAACAAGGCACTCAGGATTTAGAAGTAATTAAACCCCAAATATGTATGGGTGGTTTTTTATAGTAAATCAAGGGGAATGAATTGATTGAAATTATAACTATGCCCCCAAAAAAATGCCAGCTCAAGTAAGAGCAAGTCAGGTGTACTGCTCTAAAAGAGAAGATAATGTGAGTGAAGCCTATTTTGTGATAATGTCTTACATTCTTCCTAAACAGGTTAAAACACCTCCTTACCCTATCAGGCAAATAATATGCATTTATGAAGCATTAACATTAATTATATTTGTCTTTGATAGCACTGTAACCCTAACATGCAATACTTGCTTATTATATTCATGGCAGGTCAACATTTTGGTTCTCAATGTACAAACAGAGCAGTCCCCTGACAGGTAGGGTTTAGCTCTGGCACTTCCCATGCCCATGGGATCATCTGTCAGCAAGCAGCAGCTTGGTGTGGGGGTGGGATATCAAGGAAAGTGCCTCTTCATATCTCTGGCAGAGTTCTGCTCTGTTTAGCTGGCATGAATTTTGTTTGCCCTGTCTTCCTTTCTACATTGCATTGGTGATTTCTTATAATTATAATTTCCAGGTTTAAGATGGAGGAAAGAAGAAACAGCATTGAGATGTGATTAATAATTGTTCAGGAGTGGCAGGAAAGAATCTCTGAATGCTTTATGGCAGTGAAAAGATTTAAATACTTGTCTGTTTAAAATTTCACAGTTGTCTTCAATAACCATGTTTTCATTATGAAGGAAAGAAGCTAGGCAGGCATTTTACAAAAGAGGCTATAATTACCATCAGTAATGGGAGACTGGAATCCTAACAAATCCTCCAGATTTAAGTGACATTATCAAATCCATTTAATAGATGTTTTGGTAAGCATCAAAGAGAGACAAATCCTTTAAAATACTTATATGCTCTTTGATCTGTTGAAGACCACCGGAAGGACCTCCAAGGTTACTGGGCCACACTACCTCTGCACACAAATCAATAGAAGAACAACTTTATTATCGTGCAAATTTCTTCATCCCCTGCAGTGCACAGCCAGTCGCTGTTCTGTTTACAGATTCTGCTCCTCAAAAGAACTGTATTAGTGCAAGAGACAAAGGGAGTAGCTCAAAGCCCACATTCTCACTGAAAACTGTCCTCCTTTAAGGAGTCTATCCATTCCAACCATTAGCCATTTCCATTGTATTTCACATTCCTGACCCTTCACACAGCCAATTATTCTTTTACAGGGACAGGACAGAGTATCCTCGAGACCAGCTCCATCTCTTCTCAGCTGTAAGTGGGGAAGATGGAGCTTAAGTATTATCAGTGCTGCTCCAGTTTCACCAGCCTGATATTTCCTGCAGAGATACAGTGCATTTCTACGTAGCCATCTTGGAATAGTTTGCAAAACTCTGTAGGCTTTAGACAGATACTTTATCACAGACTCTGGCAAACAAAACTCTTTTAAAATGAACAAAATATGCATTACATAAAACCTGGCATTTAACAATATTTTCGTCTGCATAACTTTCTCTGAAAACACACATTGATGTAACAAAATTGTCAGAATTTTATCTAGAAGTACAGCAGGGTCTTGAGAATCAGAGAGCTATCCCCAACCCCCAAATAATTTGTCAAATTACACTGAGCCTACTGGTGTCTCCATTTTCTGACTAATAGAATGCAAGTGATAGGTGAAATAAGCACTCTACTACTGCTATACTGCTATACTATATAGACCTAGTGTTTTGCTTGGAGAATTGCCTAATTATGATTTGATGGGGAAGCAGAAGTACCCAGGGTGATCTGGAGGGCATGACAACATGGGCAATTGATTTGTGTGGACTTCAACTCAGTTTGCTTGAAAGTGAGTGAATGCAAAACAACCCTTGGTTTAATATAGTCTCAATATTGCACCTGGTCTTCTATTCCACTTTTAAATCCTGCAAGATGTCTTTTCAGGTTGGCCTTGCTGGTTTTGCTCTGGACAGCTCAAACCATTCACCTTTATTTTCTATCACAGTCTACAAAGAACCTTCAAAAAAATCAAACCCACTTCTGTTGGATTTGCATGACAACGTTCGGGAAGTGGGGGGAGCTACAGGGGTGATATCTCTGAGAAACTGCTAGAAACTTCCCACATATCCAATACAATGCCAGATATTGCCAAAATGGACCCACCAAAGGCTGAGTCCATCAGCAATGGTGCCAGTGCCTCTGGGATAACATATTATAGAAGGGCAGAAAAGTTATTGCACCAGAGCAATTGCAGTCAGAGAGAAAAGTAAGAATATATGAGAGGAACAGCCCTGCAGACACCAAGGCCGGTGAAAAAGGTGGGGGAGGAGGTGATCCAGGTGCTGGAGAAGAGATTCTCCTGCAGCCCATGATGAAGACCATGATGAGGCAGTCCGTCCTCCTGCAGGCCCCGGAGGCCCACCGTGGAGCAGATATCCAGTTTCAGACTGTGGAGGACCCCATACTGGGGTAGGTGGATGCCCAAAGGAGGATGTGACTCCCTGGGAAGTCTGTGCTGGAGCAGGCTCCTAGCAGGACCTGTGAACCTGTGGAGAGAGGAGCCAATGCAGGAGCAGGTTCTGTTGCCAGTCTTATCATCAGGACTGTAAACATTATGTCAACTGATAATTATTTCACTAGTAAAAAGCTTTAAGCTTTCTTATTTTCATACACAAACTAGAAAATAACAGCAACAACAAACATTAATTGATGCATTAAAACCCGCAAGCTTACAACAATTAATCTCTTCGAACATCAGTTTTACTCTTAAATTTTCCAGTTTTTCCTTTAGCAATAGAACAAGGTTTAGTTTAATTGTTCTCATTTTCAATCTTATTTGTCCTTTGGATTGATTTACAGAGTGGTTTTGGTTTGGGGTTTTTGCCCTTTTTTTTGTTTTGCTTTGTTTGGGGCTGTTTTCCAATTAGGTTCCATAAGAAATACATTGAAATTTTCATTGCAAAAATATTTTTTGAAAACTGATTAGTATTTTATGTGGAGGAATGGCTCTGCGAAAAGGGACATGATTTCCT